>NC_056729.1:795098503-795135315 GCF_019279795.1 Protopterus annectens
AAACGGACCAAAAATATAAAGCAAAATTCTGCACATTCTGTGAAAATCTGTACAGTTGGGAGGTATGCTCCACTCTCCGGGCCACTGCTGACAATGGGAAAGCATCCAGTCAGATTGTCTCGGACAACAAATGTGAACTAAATAGTTCTACTACCAGAGATCAGAATTACACTATTTCAAAATCTGGTAGTAGATGCCCACTAATGTGAAAGTGCACTTCACTGAAAGTGAACTTTCGCGAACACCACTAGAACGAACGGGCAATGTCCTCCACTGTGGTGCGGTAGTCACAGACCTTAGGGTTAGGGCTTGGGTTAAGGATAGTGGATAGCCCTACTAGTTATCCACTATCCTTAACCCAAGCCCTAACCCTAAGGTCCGTAATCATTCGCTCAAGTGGTGTTCGCGAAAGTGCACTTTCGGTGAAGTGCACTTTTGCATTAGTGGGCATCTACTACCAGATTTCAAAATAGTGTAATTTCAATCTCCAGTAGTAGACCCGAACTAAATACATTAATTAGTGTGAGCGTATGCGGCAGCAGGCTGGGTTATGCGTGTTTTAGTGTCGGTAAGCAATGCCCACACCGGTTTAGCAATGCGGAGGCCACCCAGTGTAAGACGCTGTAACCGGAGGTCAGCAAGGCTGATCCTGGTGAACACCAGTGCATACCCACCTACACTTCATCCACAGTGCCTTAGGCACTCTGTAGACTCTCATCTTGCCCAGGAACAAAATAATCAGCACTCCCAGGTTCCAACCCTCCCCCCACCCTGCACACTATAGTCTAATTGAGTTACCACAAAAGCACGGCAGACCCACATTCAGCTGCTATCACAGACATGTTCAACAGTATAGGAAATGTATGTAAGTATTAAGATTAATACCAGCAAATGTGTGCACAGTGCACAATCACAGTATTCCATGCAGTCTATGTGTATCAATGAACAGTGCCTGTCCACACAGACTGTGAGAACAGTAGTCTTGCACACTACTGAAGAGAGGAATTAAAAATGTTGCATGCCATGGGGGTGTGTGGGTGTGCTTCATGCACAGAATGTCACACCTGGGGCATTGGATCCATGGAACTGGGAGATGAGGCTGGCCTGGTGTGTGAGCAAACCACTGCCCTCAAAGCCCTGGCAGGATGTTACCAGTGGGAGAAACAGTGTAGACCAGCAAAGTCTACTCATGACACAATAACAGGTCCATCCCTGGCAGGGCAAACCAAACTTTGTGGGTCACATAGATGTTTCCACCAGTATCGGAAGAAAATCAAGGGAAGGTTCAACCATACGTGGACTAAACAGATGAAGATCCTGCAGAAGCTTGGGTTGTGACAGTATAATGGAGGAGCACCAACACGTGCAGGGACGGAAATGTGTGGAGGTATGGTATGGCTGGGCTAGCAACTGTAGAATGGATGGATGCTGTGTAACTGTGAGCTCAGGGGCCAGGGGAAGGAAACATGGGTAGTACATTATGCTAGGAATGTGCAAATGAAGCAGAACATCAATGGTCTAGTGGGTAGAGCACCTGACCAATGAGCAGGCATTCCCAGTTTGGGTCCCACTGTAGCACAGTCTATTTTACATGCCAAAACATGTTCTAACCAATATTTTACTTGCAAAGCCCACTAAATAGCTGATATATATGAACTGGAGTATCGCGAATAATGCACATGTGATGTATCTGTGTCAGATGGAATGAGGCACTAGTAAGCAAGTGTAAGCACAGATAGGCAATAGTTTAAGTATGTACACACTAGTAAGCATGTGCACGGATGTATGACTGCTTTAGAGAGCCATAATCACTCTGTATCCAATGGGTCTTTGTCAGGCCGGCAACAGAATAAACAGCCATGTATGTCACGAACCCAAGAGCCCATACAACATAGTCCCAGTAGCTATTCACCAAGCCATGACAGACGTACAGAAGAATGGGGTAGTAGTAAACATGTCCTCACCATAGTTTAACCAAAATGAACCTGGAAAGGCATCCGTATGCAGTCATATGTGCCATAACTGACTACAGAACATACATATGTGAACTGGAGTACAGCAGTTAAGTCCAGATGTGAGGTGTTAATGTAATAAAGTGTAGAAGTTCCCAGGACTCCAGACAGTGTCCGTACACATGTGTCGAGGATACATGACACAGATATAACAAGTGGTGAAAGGGAAATGAATGCCAAAATGCAGTTATCATGCAAATCTAATAATACGCACTGCTAAGCATAGCACAGCACTGGCTCCCAGACTACAGGCAGGATACTACCAGTGGGAGACACAGTGTCACCCTGCTAAGTCTACTCTTGAACAACGCATGTCCGTCCCTGGTAGGACAACCCCAAATATCTTCCAAAAAGAGTCCTCAGGGTAACATACCATGCCTAAAATGTAAGCAACGATGGTGACGTATGTAGGCAGACTACATGTGTGGGAAGCCTGAAGATCCATGGGTTGAGATAACATACGCGATGGGTCCGAGAAGTGGAGAGTGGGCAATGTGTAGTGGTGTGGTTAGATTAGGATGGAACCTGTAGGAAGGATGACTGATGTGGAGGGAGAACGGGGGGTAATGATGGGTACAATTATGGACTGAGACGTGCCATGGATGGATGAACCTGTTCTAATGGGACTGACCCATGAATGTCAGCGGGAAAGGAGCGGGGGGCACAGAGAAGGTACTGGTACATACCATTTTCCATGCCAGACTGCGTTATGGTAATATGTATGTTGCATAACCCACGGAATTACATATATACATGAACTGGAGTACTGCAGCCATGAAATAACATATATATATATATATATATATATATATACAGGAGTAATGCAGGAAATGCATATTTGAGGTATCGGTATCAGAATGCATACAGCAGTAGTTAGGTTAAGCAGCAATGAGCTGTACTAATAGCACAATACTCAACCTCTTATTGCACACATTTTGTTCACAGTGTGACAAAAGTGGGGTACATATCTGGACATGTGAAATATTGTACATATACACATAAAACATTGCTAGTTAAACAGTGGTCTGCTGTAATACACATAATCTAAACACCATGATGTCTGCAACTGTAATGCATCGGCATTCCTGACTGACTACATGCCTGACATCATCCACGTCAATCAGCCAGACGAATGTGGGGCAGGCCAATATTGTCAGCCACTCATGCATGGACATATGGACAGTCATAGATCTGTATATGTAGTGAGATATGCAGGCACATATAAATGTCAGACTCACACATACATCTTATCACATCAATGGTATGTAGGTGGGTGGATACATATGTCCACATATATTTACATATGAATATAAATATACATATGGATATACAGATAGAAATGTGAATTGCAGCACTAGATTGGAATAAAAACCAGGACCCCCACCACAAAATAACTGACCTTATGCATGGTTAATGGGGGTGGGGGATCAGATGAAGGGAGCTTGGTGATGACTGCTATGTTCCACCCACCACAAATGTAACAGATATGCAGTGCAATGCACTATCCAGAACATGCAGTTCATGACCCCAGGACCCTCCACAACACAGATACAATGATCTAACAATAGGCCACTACAGCTGTAGGAAGTCAGGGCAATAACCGAAACATATCAACCAGTCCAGTCATGCAACTGTACAGAGAATGTATACTATCATCTAGCTGTATCTGTGTGTAAATATATTACTATCTACACTGCTACAACATATCTGTATATGTGTGTGTATATATATATATATATATATATATATATATATATATATATATATATAGATAGATAGATAGATGTACAGCTTTCTAACACTATATACATATATATCACTATATATGGACATATATACTTGCTGGTTGCTACATCGACACACATAAGTGTTTACACCTATATGTCTACATATACACAGCACCTTACATATGTGTATGCAGATATACAGCTATATAGGTATATACGGACATAGTTACATACATGTCAGTGGATATATATATATCTATATTGGTACATATGGTCATACATCTGTAGAGAGCAATGGCAGAATAACAAACACACATAAGTTCACATGCACCGTTACTGGGGTTGAGAGGCCCCACACACTATACATCATGTACATGTAGGTATCCCTCACCCACGGCCATACACATCTGCCCTGCAGTACATTACCTAGTGTTGCAGATACCGTAACCAGGACCTGACATGACATGGGCACAGGAAGTTAAGAGTACTACATCCCACCTGTATGATATCAAGCTGGTATTGTTGACATATGCAGCACAGTCTGCCTCCTATAGGTAATGTAAATCGTGGTAGCCAGCAACATCCCCAGGATACAGATACACACATATGTACATATATATATATATATATATATATATATATATATATATATATATATATATATACATACACATATATATATATATATATATATATATATATATATATATATATATATATACACACATATATATATACACATATATATATATATATATATATATATATATATATATATACATATATATATGGATATACATGTGACTACACATACACACACAGATATATGTACAGTAGGATACATATGTAGTTGGTGCACAAAATATGGAACAGCCACTATGCCTACAGCTAACCCCTGAACAACCACACACTGTATGTGACACCGATACAAATGACGTCTGTCTCCTGCAACATATACTCACAGAGATCATTGGGAAAACTCCACACACAGGTATGCAGAAATGGAATACCTTTCATTGTGTACCATGACAGTTCTACATGCCATGTCATATAGCTTTTCAGACCGTGACAGCCATATAAACAGAGGAATGCAACCGTGAAATGTTTATACTAATGCAGTAGTCAGGAAAGGTTCACAACCATCTCTGTCCAGGCAAACTCCTTAGATTTTACAGTAGTGAGGACTGACTGGGCCACAGGATACCAAACAATCAACAGTGTGTAATGCAGGTGTATAGTTCAGCAGCTGCTATCTACACTCTGTACGATAGCAGTGGGAGGTAAGGATGTGATGTGACCACATGAGTTGTAACTGTGACATAACAAGGCATAACTGACACCATCACATGCACACTGACAAACAGAACAGAACATCTAGCGGGTGGCAGTAGGCTTGCAGTAACTGAATATATGTACATGATGTACATATAGATGAATTATATGGCACTTTACATCCACATACCTTATGGCAGCTCACCCCAATACCTCCACATATGTAACAGGCAAGGTCATTTATGGTGCCCCCCCAGACTCAAGAATACAGGGCCATATACCACTGTTACATACATTGGCCTCTGGATTGCATAGGAGCACGCACGTATTGTGTAGGTAACACCCGCACATATATGGCCCCAGCCCCACCATATACATGTGGGGGATACAACAGATGTGGACTGATGGCAGCAATGGCAGTGTGATATACTCACAGCCCATTATGGAAAACACCCTATCACAGCATGTCATATGTGCAAAGCTTGATATGTAGGTCATGTACTGATAGCACTCCACATACACACACTGCCAGTGGGATATCAGACACAGGACTTGTGTGGTGGACTGACAACACATGTTAGGCACATCTCTGGCCACCAAGAGGATAGGCTCACAGTTGAAGGATATGCAGACAGACTGCATTCCAATGTAAAGTAGTATGTACACATACACACCCTGTAACACCAGTACTATGCAAAGCATAACACAGCTCTACTCACACTCTGTCTTTAGTTCCTGAACCCCCTACATATGTGTAGCTTCCCTGAGTGTGCCATTTCCCCTGTAGAAGTTAAGGCTACCTGCTGTCTGTAACACTGATGCCCACACACATGTAGGACTGTACAAACATTCACAGACTTTCCAGGTTATGTCATCACATATATCCCCTACTGTACATATTATGTGGGGCGGTCTGATATCTCACTGGCATGTCAGCGGGTATGATGACACTAATTATGTTGTACTGCAAATATGAACCACGTCACACATGACATATGTACACAGGTTGGCAGAGTTGTGGCTGGCAGCACATACACAGGGCCACTAATGACATGTTCCCGTGATAACCTCATGCATTTACTGTTGTAACAGGGTTTGTTGCAACATATGTCCTGTGAGGGATAGGACGCCAGTAACTGTCACAGCTTTCACCATCTACAGATTACAGTCCTCACACTACCATCTGCAGTCCACAGATAGATGCTCCATAGGTAACACATGGAACCAATGGCACAACACACTGCCCTGTCTGCAGATGACCCTGCAGATGGAGATTCCACATAAACATGGAACTGACATGCAGGTATGGAGACATGTAGGAAAGACTGATCCACACACACACACTGTTAGACAAACAGTATGCCACATGCAGTATAGCAGCAGTTACAGTCTGTAGGCGGGTCAGGAACATCCATCTCTTGTGTGTTTCCCTGCTTCCACAGTGTATGTTGTAGAAGTTAAATCTCCAATCCATCGCAGACGCTGGTTGCCAACCAATGGATGTTGTTCCTGCTCACAGTGAATGACAAGGACCAACACCCACATGATGTTCCTAGATATTGGAGTGTGTTTCCATGCAATTGGCTATGGGACTGTTACCACAGCTGTTACACATGCAATCAGCTACGGGAGGGCTGTGATTTGTGCAGAGGCCCTCAGCTGATCATGAGCATCACTTAAAATACACATGCTGTTTCCTAAGCAAAGCTGATGTAGTACTCCACATCCTCCAGAGAGGGAGTGGGAGAGGCAGACAGAGACAAAGACATGTCAGGGAGGGGTGGTGGAGTAAAACCTCAGCTTGTTTGTGTCACACACCTACCAGCAAAGGGTCTCAAACCCCTGACAACTATGTACTGTGTCCACAGTTCAATGCAGTTATTGGATGCGCCACATAGGTTACCTGTTGTGGAGCCCTCAGAACATATCTGTGATGGTGTGTGACATCTGCAACAGGGATACGGTAGCTATATGGTAGGTGACTTACACATGACTGTCAGCATGAACAAGTGCCAACGTCTACACAGCCACACTCTCACAGGGACACGCACACATCGACACACTTGGCAGGGCCAGGGGTAGAGCACATCATTAGTGGGATTACCACAACACATCACTGTGCAAGTACAACATGGACCACATGGTTCATACGGAGGTGTTATGGGCAAAGGATATGAGGAGGTGTCTGACATCTTACAGCATGCCTCTGTATGTGCAAGGGGGTTGTAGTGAGTGTGGCTGTAAACCTACACACCATATAACACACAGACAAGCACACAAGATGCCAGTACTAACATGCATGGGTGCATGTCTGCATGGGTGTGTGGTGGTCGACTGCGGCAGCAGGCTGTACAAGGGTAGGCGATGGGTATACCTTGACATCAGGCTACATGACAATGGTCAGCATTGTGTCCCAGGACTGTGGTTTCCACTCTTGCCCACACAGGTGGGTATTGTATACCTCATCCAATCACCTGGGTGACTATTGTGTGTGGCCCATGATGTGCATCACTTTCCATGTATGTGTTCTTTACCCCATGACATGGATGGCATCTGGGATGTGCACACCTTCCACATGCATGTACAGTGACATGTGGATCTGTACCTAGGACATGTGGCCCATGTTGTGCACACAGATTTCCATCATATGTGCCAGTCTTGCCCCCTATGGCAGGGACCAGTAATGGGCATCAGGTTTACCTGTACCTACATTGATGGCATGCTGGCAACATTCCCTGGTGTGAGTGGCAACTGTCCATACAGAGCATGCTGTCAGGCATGGTATGTCCATTGTGGGACACATGTGATGGCACCACAGATGGTGCAGGTGTCCATTGGGACACATGGGGGAGGTGCACTGTCAGCATGTATGTGCATATTGGACAGATGGATAGGGGCATGCCGTCTATTGCCCACTGCTATCACTCCATGGTTACTATCATTGGCCAATATGCAGTGTACTACCCACATATTGGCTGTTGCCTAGGCATGTGTGTGTGTATGTGACATGTGTTGAGAGTGTGCTCTGGGTAATACTGGGGTTGCTAAATGTGATTGCCTGGCCTTGATGTCACATGTATGGGTATGGCTTTGCACCCCAGCTTCTCAGCTATGTCACATCTGTTATCATTGTATGGTGGACATTGTGCTATATAGTAGGGCCATCATATAAGACTTATGCAAAACCAGCTCCACATTGGCCACAGGCTCACAGCCACATCTACACAAGATACGAACACACACATGCACACCTGTGATGTCTGGGAGTAGAACCCCTACCTAACTAGTTTATTACACCTCAGCAGTACGCAGTTATAGTACGTGCCACGCACATTACTGACATACTCTGTCCCCAAGGGTCTATTTCACAATGACTGACATCAGCAGGATTGCCAAAGTAGTCCACTTGAAATATACTGCGAGTGACTACTTTAAAATGCATTGCTCCCAACACAGACAGTGAGACACACACAAAACATTCACGACTGACATTTGTGGGTAGAACCCCTGACTGCAGTGCATACCATGCTACAGCATGGAGCTGCTATAGGATGCATCATGGGGATTACTAAGGAGCTCCTTCCCCATAGCTGTATTTCACAATGAATGACATCAGCTGGATTGCCAAAGTGGGCCATGTGGAATGTACTGCATGTGACTAGTCTATAAGGAATTGCTCCGTATACAGATATGGACACACAAAACATTTAAAACTGCCATGGGGACGGAACCCTCCACAGTTCTAAATCACACTCCAGCGATACTCAGTTACAAGACGTGCCACAGAGATTAATGGGCTACAACCTTTCTGGAGGTGTATTTATGGGTGGGTGACATCAGCAGCCTTGCAAAAGTCAAGTATGGGCATTGTAATTTGTGTGGCTACACAAAAATGCATTGCTTTCTACACCAGCAGAGACTGACAGACACACACACACACTTGCCATGTCTGGGGTTAGAACACCTGCCTAGCTACCTTATCACTCTACAACAGTATGCAGTTACGGGACGTGCTACAGAGATTACTGGGCTCCAACCTTCCCGGAGGTGTATTTCTGGGTGGGTGACATCAGCAGCCTTACCAAAGTCGAGTATAGGCATTGTAATTTGTGTGGCTACACAAAAATGCATTGTGCTCTACACAAAGTGACAGACAGACACACACATACCAACACACACTTGACATGTCTGGGGTTAGAACACCTACCTAGCTACCTTATCGCTCTATAGCAGCACACAGTTACGGGATGTGCTACAGAGATTACTGGTCTACAACCTTCCCGGAGGTGTATTTCTGGGTGACTGACATCAGCAGCCTTGCCAAAGTCAAGTATAGGCATTGTAATTCGTGTGGCTACACAAAAATGCATTGCTCTGTATGCAGACAGACAGACACACACTTGCCATGTCTGGGGTTAGAACAGCTACTTAGCTACCTTATTACTCTACAACAGTACACAGTTATGGAACACGCTATGGGGATTACTGGGTTACAACCTTCCTAGAGGTGTATTTCTAGGTGGATGACATCAGCAGCCTTGCCAAAGTCGAGTATGGGAGTTGTACAGAGTGTGGCTACCATAAAATGCATTGCTGTCAGCGCAGGCAGAGACAGATACACACACACACACACACACTTGACATGTCTGGGGTTAGAACACCCACCTAGCTACCTTATCACTCTACAGCAGTGCACAGTTATGGGATGTGCTACAGAGATTACTGGGCTACAACCTTCCCGGAGGTGTATTTCTGGGTGGATGACATCAGCAGCCTTGTCAAAGTCGAGTATAGGCATTGTAATTCATGTGGCCACACCAAAAGGCATTGCTCTCTGCACAGACAGAGATAGACAGACACTTGCCATGTCTAGGGTTAGAACACCTATCTAGCTAGATTATTACTCTACAGCAGTAGACAGTTACAGGATGCACTACAGAGATTACTGGGCTACAACCTTCCTGGAGGTGTATTTCTGGGTGGGTGACATCAGCAGCCTTGCCAAAGTCGAGTATGGGAGTTGTACGCAGTGTGGCTACCATAAAATGCATTACTCTCTATGCAGACAGACACAGACAGACACGCCCACTAACACACACACGCACACACTTGCCACATCAGGGGTTAGAACACCTACCTATCTACTTTATCACACTACAGCAGTACACAGTTACGGGACACACTATGGAGATTACTGCGCTACACTTTTCCCAAGGGTGTATTTCAACATGGTAGACCTCAGCTGGTTTGTCATAGTAGGGCTATGGGGAGGGCAGTATGTGTGCCTGTGCCATAACCCATTGATCTAGAGGTCGACACAACACATGCAGGCACACGCAGGTTTACATTCCACAGGTACGTGTATACAGCTGCTAGATGACTACTTTCTTGCACAGTCATGTTGCACAGCTAGCACGTCCACCACATAGTCCATAATCCTGGCTAATGTCTACAGTGAGTGACATCTGAGCATCAAGGGTCTGTAGTCGTTTGGCTGTGTGCTGTGTGGGACAAGCTTTATAATAGTTGGCTCCTTGTCACAGTCACTCTCTCCCATACATTTATGTACGTGTATGTTTGGCATATTATTGTGTATTGTCCTTGGATATATGCATGTATTCCTATCCACTGTGTGTGCAAAGCATGGGTGGTGCATACTGAGGGGTATCTGCACTAACATCTGCGACTGCCAGATTTCTCTGGTCCATTGTGGTTTGCTGTCATGGGCATCTTTTGTTTACATGTGTGAGCATGCCCAGTATAACCTTTCAGTATATTGTTGGCTGACATTGCCTTCATTTCTCTGTGTGTGAGCATGCCCAGTATGCCCTTCTGAATAGAATGTGTGAATCAATACTAGGTAGTTTGTACTCCAGTGCAGACCTTTGTGTTGTACACCTGCAGGTAGCAAGGTATTTCTCCTGGGTATCCAGCGTTCATTCGGCAATATGTGGACAAACTGTGCCGGGGATAGTGTGTACTGTAGGTGATTTTGTCTGTGCTGCTTCAGCCGCATGGTATCGCTGTTAGCAGAGATATTCAAACATGTGTACTGTTGTACACAGTGATGTTTTCTGTCTCCATGTACTGCCAGGAGGTCATTCTTGCTCACAGTGCTGTCTTGGGGGACAAGGATGGCTGACGCTGTGTCTGGTATTGTGGACAGAGACTTACGTATTTGTGGTACATTATGCCATTCTGGAGGGGGTGCTACTGACACCTGCTGCTGGGTCTGTGTATCTGGTTCAGCACCTTGGCAGAGTGCTGGTGGGGGATCCCATACTTGTACACACATTGACAAGACAGTCTGGGCTTATCTTGCTGTGGCAATGCCTCACAGATGTATAGATTCGCAGAGGTTGCCCAGAGGCAGGGGCCATAGGTCAGGACATTAACCCTATTGTGGTGTATGGGCAGGTGTATAGTCACCCATTTATGTGTTTGCAGCCAGGGATAGTGTGGGCAGACAGCTTGGTGTCAGACCCTGCAAATTCCATGCTGCCCATGCACTCACCCCCCCTCTGTTATTCTAACCTCTTCCAAACAGTATGCGTACATTCTCTAATACTTTCCTTAGGGATATCACCCCATCACAGGTGTGTGTTAGTTTTGGTCCACAGTTCATGCAGTGGGACATGGTGGACATGTTACTGTGGTTTATCCACATTGCCTTGCATATGGCTTTTGTGGAGTGTGTTATCTTGTTATTTGGGTGTCCTTGACTTCACATGCATTGGCAGTATGTGTGAGACACAGGTCTTTGGCAGAGGCCTGTGGGGCATTAGGTGTTGCTGCAGGCAACATGTGGTAGGCCATTGCATTCTGTCAGGCCTAGAGTCACAGACCACTAGACAGTATATTCCCCTGGGGTTACAGGGTAGGTGTGATAGGTGTTCATGCAAATTCCTTCTATCAGTCTTGATCAGGTGGTGTGGATGCTGGCAGGGTCAGCTAGAAACACACCTGCATGGGACACCTGCACTGCATGCTGCAGTCTTCCACTATTGCCATGTACAGGAGGGATCATACTGTACCCTTTCCCCACAGCAGGAATATGGCCAGAGAGGTACCTGTGGGTGGTGTGTGCATGTGCTGGGTGCATGTGTGCTATGGACAGTACTTGCATCTGACACAGATATGCATGGGGCATTCCTGGTATGCAGGCATGTGCAGGTACACCAGCTGTTTCCCAAGACATCAGTCCTTCATCCTTTGTGATCTGCAGGTGTTTGGCCGGACATCACTGGTATCTCTTACTACAGGACCAGTCGCTGTGATGCATACCTGTATGTACAATTCCAAGGGTGTCTCCATTTCACAGTGATACAATGTATACTGTATGTATGGGGTACTTTCCCCTGTGTACTGCTTGTATATCTAGCCCAACAGCCATGCCATACCAGTCTTTCAGATGGTGACACATATTACCACCATACATTTACATTGGCTTACTGCTAGCATGTGGTATGCTGGTGGGGATTGTCCTTGGCATTGCAGTTGTGTGGGCTTGTCCCTGTCATCAACATGCATACACACTGACCCCTCTCACACAATATGAAACACTCTCCATCCTACCACACACAGACCTGCATATTGTGTACATGCTACAACCTATTCTGCTACCTTGGGCACCTCTGGGCATCTCTGTTCCACTCATATTATGCCTACTCATGCATGTTACTAAAAACCCAATGGCTTTGCCCATGTCCTAACCCCGACTAATATCTCATGCCCTTGACCACTATCAGCCTAGCCTTGCCACCATGTAACCCAATTCCAAAGGGTACACCCTATAACCATTACTACCCATCTCATCAACTCCTTTTTTCCCAGGGTTACTTTTTTTCTAACTTTTTGTTCTTATCCAGTATTACATGTTTTATTCCAATATTGTTACTAATGTCTAAACTATATTGTATTTGTTGAATATGTGTGCTCTTGTACTTGTTGTTTTTTTTTTTCTCCTTTCTCCCGGCTGAAACGGATATGTATCCAGCTGGACTATCCCGGTCAACAAATGTAAAATAAATAAAATAAATAAAATAAATAAAATAAATGTTACTGCATTTCTACGCAGGATTGGTGGGAGACACCTGACTGTTACTACCTTTCTACGCAGGTGTGGGGGTAGGGGCACACCTGACTTTCTACGTGTCTCCATGGGGGAGGCGCACCTGACTGTCATTACATTGCTATGTAGGATGGGGAGGCACAAGTGACACTTGTACACATTTGCTATGACTATACTGGTATGTTATGTACTCCATTTCATTCTGTATTGCTAACTATTTTGCTGTGTAGAGGCATACCAGTGTACTACAGATCGTGGCTTTGGGTGGCCTACATGCTATTGTCTGACATCCTACCCTTCAGAACTGGCATCCCACTGCCTGCCTTACTGTGGTCTGTCTGTGTAGGCCTGGGGGTGGGGTTAATCCTAACCATCATTCTGGTGCCATGGCACAGGCCCTGTTTGATTTTGTGTCCACCTGTCCTGCTGGCTGCGACTGTTTTTGGGTATGTGAACCATCCTGACTGGCATGTGCCAGTCATATGGATACACATTTCGCACGGCACATTTCCTGAAGTTGCTTCTATCTCCCTGTGTAGTACTGGCTACTATGGTGACTCCAGTATGTGTTCCACATGTCGGGGTGCCACTGTGGGTGTCTACTGTCTGCTGCCATAACATTCAGCCACCCTGTTCCTTTGCATGCTCACATCCATACCATAGCTACAGGTGACAACACATTCTACTCCATTTGGCAATTGGTAGGTTGATTGACTTACCTTGTTTTTGCACCAGGCTTGCTGATGGTGCTGGAGGGCTGCCTATGTCAGATGCACATAGTACACCCCCTATACATGGTTGAGCACAGGTGGTGTAATGTTTAGCATCCCTTTTACTGTATGTGCGAGTCAGAGAGAGGTGTCATTCCCTGGGACCCTACTGTGACAGTGCATGTGCTATGCATTGCCTCTTTGTCAAGGCCAGGGCATACTGGGCATGCCTCATTCTGCCTACTGGAGCAGGCTCAGGTTCTTCCTCCTCCAGGTCACTCTGTGCCTGTGCAGGCCTTGGCATTGGTGAGGGGCTGTGTGGCCCTGCCCTATGCTGTTTCTGCTACAGCTGTTTCCACAAAATCATATTGTGTAGCATCGTATGTACCATAACAATTTGGGTACATGTAGCTGGTGAATACTGCAAGGCTCCAACGGATGTGTCCAGACACCAGAACCATGACCTGAGCATCCCAAACACATGCTCTATTATGTGTCTGGCTTGTGCATGTGCCTCATTATGGCATTGTTGTTCAGGTGTGTGTGCATTTCTGATGGGTGTCATCAGCCACAGCTCCAGTGTATACCCAGCATCCCCCTCTAGGTGTCCATAGGGGATGTCCCCTTTGCCATATCTCAGGTACAGCTGTGTCAGATGCTATATGTGGGAATCGTCATAGCTTCCAGGGCAGCCAGCACACATATTTATTATAATGCCCTGGGCATCACATACGACCTGGAAGTTGATGGAGGGGATGCCCCTGCAGTTGATGTAGGCCCTACCCTGCTCACTGGGGGGTGCTTTGATGTGTATGTGTGTGGAGTCTATAGCACCTACTATCCCAGGGTATTCTGCTATTTGGTGGAAGAGACATATTGCTGGTCAACACCTCACGGGTGTTGAGGAAATTTACATATTCACTGGCATGTGCTGCTATGGCATCCAGGAACTGGTGGAATACTCTGGATGCTAATGCCTGTGAGATCCCCATGTTATCCCCAGTTGTGCTTTGGGAGGTACCTGTGACTAGTATACCTAGGCCTACATATACCTTGTTATCCACTGGGATGGGTTATCCTCGGTTGGTTTGGTGTGTCAGATTTGGCCGGCACAGCTTAACTACTTGCTGTAGGAGGTCTCTGTCCACCCTATAGCGCTCCACTATCTCCAGCTCATGTAGCCCCTGGTAGGTTACCCTAGGTCTGTACACTCTTCTCCGTCTCCTCACTGTAGGTTGTTCAGCAGCATGCACATCCTCACCACCCTCAGCCTCTTGCACATGCTGTTCTATATTGCCTGCTGCAGCCCTTCTCATTTTGTAAGTTTTTTGTTAAAATGTCCCTGCTTGTATACATCTGTGGTGTGGAGTGTGGGAAAAACCAGTGGGGAAGGTGTTTGCTTAGTTTATAGTAGTGTTCTGGGTTGGGCTGGGATGCAACTTGTGTAAATGGCTGCTTCTTATAAGTTTCACCTGACAGATATGCTAATTCTTCTTGAATACCTTCCTACTGCTGATTTCCTTTCCCATTGCCCTTCTGTTTGGACCAGGGGCAGCGCTGCACAAACAGAGTACTCGAATGTGCACACTGCTGCTGTTTCCCAGTTTAACTTCTTTTTTCTTCCTGTAACTCACAGTGTGCAGTGCGCACATCCGCTTACACTTTGTAAAGAGTGCTAGGCAAGTTTAGACACACCCCCTAGCTTGGCTGTGCTGAGCTAGGAGCATACCCGAGCCCCAGGGCTCCAATCTGGTAACACTATGCCTGACACAGCCACCCTTGATGTCAACTGCCTCCTAGTCTTGCTCTCAGCTATTCATACTCTTACACTGTTGGGACCTGCCTCACATGCTGAGGAAATCTGCGATTCACTATCTTTCCCCTCATTTGAATAGGATTGCCTGCTAATGCATAGTTACATGTGTCACACTGTTCCTCCCCACTTAGCAACCATTATTCACTAGCCAGGTTGTCTTGTGCCTGCCATTGACTTGCATGGCAGAATACTGGCTTTAGTTAGACTGCTTTTTTTAGGTTTATTTTCTTGTTTCCCCACCATTCCCGTTTGCGCCCCACTGTCATTTGCTTCGACAGCCGTGATCGGCGGACATATCATAAAAGTTGTGTTTTGTACATTTTGCATTGTTTGCAATGCAATTGGCCTTATACTTGGCCATTGGCATGCTTTCTCAATGATATGCCACCTTAATTTGGTGCTGCCATGTCCCCGTTTTGGATTTTGCAGAACTGTACTCAGTTACTAACCGAGTACATTTCTGCATATTATGATAGTCCTGCATGCCCTGATTCCAGCTAACTGGATGACAGATTTACCTCATTTGCATAGTTTTCACCTGCAAATGGGGAAATTTGCATATGGGGCTGGGAGTGTGCAGCACTAGTGCTAGGGTACTCGCACACGTCAAACAGGCATGTACATGGATCACTCGGCCTCCATATTGGCGAAAGTACCACTTACACTAATCATGCATGCCGTGCAAGCTTTTGAGAATCTGGGGGAATATGTTACAAGGATAGATGACAAGTTATTATATGTTATATGGGTTATATGGAATGAAAGAATAAATGAAATTATGTTAATGATAAATGGATTTTAGCAACAATAATAAGTAAAATCAGATGGTAGTTATGGAAACGGAGCATGGGTCTAATAAGGATGAAAATTTAACATGGTTGTATAGAAAATTATGAATATGTATAAACAGATTTGTATATTTATATAATTGCACACATGTTAATACTTGTAAATGTGTAAATATTTTATAAATAACAGTTATTTTTATATATAAATAACCCCTACTGTTTTCATTTTGAGGGGGAACATTTTTGTGGTTTCACTTCCTGCTTCTGTTTCTGGTGCAGAGGCTGTGAAGAAACAGGGAGTTACAGCAAATCAGCTTAAAAATGTGTTGAGAGATAACAGAAGAGAAGAGAATGTAGTTTAGCCATCTATAACTGTGTCTAAGGTTGAAGACTCGAGCAAAAAAGTGTATATGCCTTTTAGTGGAGTTTCAGAGGTTGAGATGATGGTAGGAAGACAATAAAGTCTTCTATAGATATTTTTAAAACCGCAGAAGGGTGCATAGTGAGAGGAAAGGCAGGCAAGCTTTTTTCCAGATTCAGAAGAGATTTTTCCAGCAGCAGCTATTCCAGGAAGAGAACCAGCATGATGATGGATGTATTATTACAACTCTCCATTTAGAGGGTTGCAGGATATTTTATTAGAGAAATTATGTCAGATAAGTGAATCTGAGAGTGGCAAGCATGTGGCATGGAGAGATATAATGGACAAAATTCAAAATGAACAGCTACTTTTGATACAAAAAATTAGGAGAAGTAAGAGAAAAGCTTATGCGGATATGGTTAAGGAAAAAGCAAAAAAAAAAAAAATCAGGAAAAGAAACTGTTATGAAACAAAGGAGAAATTACACTGTTAAGATGTAATATTTTCTCCAAGGAAGAATAACAAATACAAAGATATGAGGTATGGGACAATATTATTTCACCGTTAGGATCTTCCCCAGCAGAGGTAGGAGCTTTCATTTATATAAGCAAAGAATTTTTTTGTGATATAATTTTCAAAAAAAGGTCAGGCAATGAAAAAGAGTTTGAGTCAATATGAAAATAAGTTAGACTACTTCATGTAATGCATATGTAGTTACATTTTTATTTTAGAAAAAATTAAAAAGAAAATTCATGTTAAATTTAGAACAAAAATTGAAAGAGAGATGTTGAAAAGCCATTTAAATAACATATGTAAAGATGTATTGGACATTTCTAAAGTTTTGACACTAGAGGATTATGGACTAGAGGTCGGGACTGTAAATTACTAGAAAAGGAAATTGATAAGTTCATTCATATCCCTAATATTATAAATAGAGATGGTAGAAAAGGTTTTGTTAAATATTGGGGTCAACCCAATTTATTTTTCTGCTGTGGAAAATTAAATAATGTGATTGTTGATTGTACAAAAAAGAAATGTTCTGTATGTGGTGCAATAGGTCACGATGCAAAAAAGTGAGTTAAAAGGTTGTAAATGCAATAAGGTAAGTCATAAGTGGATGGATTATAGAGAAGGGATTGTAAAAATGTATGAAGCTACTGTGTCTGAAAATATTTAAGGGGTTATAGAAACAGTTAAGTGAAGAACAGTCACCCAATCATGTATAAAAATATACAGAAGACTCAGTCAGAAAACGATGATAAAAGTATGATACATAGAAAGCAATAATTCAATACAGAAGAAGTACTTAATTAGTGATGAAGGGGATATTACCTGGAATAGAGTAAAAAAATTTGAGTCTATATTATATCATCGAACGTTTTAAAAAGCGAACCCTGATTGATCGACCTAATTTAAGTGAAAGCTTACAATCTCGAACTGTCAGATCAGCGATTTTTTTCCCAGGGAAAAAAATTGCTGATCCAAAACACATACACACAACACAAGCACACCAAACAAACAGAAATCCACACACATACACCTAAAATCTGATACCTAACCCTACACTAAACTATGCACACACCACTAACTACCCACTTACCTTAACCCAAACCCTAACCCTAAGGTCCGTCAGTATCGCACACTCACGTCACCCGCTCCCTAACCCTAACTCACTTAAATCCGCCCTAACCCTCATGTCCACTCAATCTCACACACACCTAACCTGAGCCCTAACCCTAACTCACCTAAATCACCCTAACACTCACATCCACACAATCGCACACTTACCTGAATCTGACCGGTAACTTTCCACCATAACACTGAAAATACCAAAGCAACAGAAATGGACAACCGGGTTCTTTCCCTAGGAAAACATTCGAGTTTCTGCTGCTTCGATATTTTGCAGTTTCGCAAAAATAAGTTCGATCAATCAGCGTTCGCTTTTTTAAGCATTCAAGGATATAAATATAGACCCAAAAATTCTAGAAGTAAAAGAATGAGAGAGAGAAAGAAAAAATGATTGGATTAAATACAAAAGAGAAGAAGAAAGAAGAATGGTGGTGGTGGTTTTATTCTATTTCCTTAGAACATTTTCTTAAATAAAAATAATGGTACTGCAGGATATTAGCACTGAACATTAACAGTTTAAGAGCATAGTTAGAAGACTAGTTATTACACCCTTGTGTAAAAATGTGATAGTGATATCATTATACTAGAATATACAAGATTTTTAATGAAAGAAGAAAGATTTCAAATATGAATGGTTTATGCACTATTTGTTTCACAGTTCAAATTCTTAAATGCTGAGCTGGTTTCAAATTCCTAACCCTGATGGGGAGGATAAGCGGTCTAGACCTAAGGGTGATTAGGGGATCTTTTGGGGGTCTATACTTCCCTCAGGTGAGGGGGGGGTTCTTTGATTTACCCTCATGAGAAATAGTATTTTGTCTTACTAACATGTGCCATTTTTATTTATGCAATTGTTATCTTTGAATGGTTTATGCACTATTTGTTTCACAGTTCAAATTCTTAAATGCTGAGCTGGTTTTGAATTCCTAACCCTGATGGGGAGGATAAGCAGTCTAGACCTAAGGATGATTAGGGGATATTTTGGGGGTCTATACTTCCCTCAGGTGAGGGGGGTTCTTTGATTTACCCTCATGTTAAGTTAGTTAATTCAAAGTTCCCAAAAATCCCTTTCCCTTCTGGGCCTGTGGAAAGGGGTTTATGCTCGGTTGTTAGGCAGGAAGGGTCTTTCATTTTAGTGGTTTTTGCCCATATTCTACTAATAGAAGTTTATAAGTTTCAGGTTATGCGATATATTTCCCATGTCTTTTTATTCCTTTTTATACTTCCATACCACACTTATTATTCCCCACTGAATAGGTAGCTGTATGATTATATGTGATTCTTGGAATGTTAAAGGATTACAGCTGATTAAAAAGAGGAGACTCTTCATGCACATGTGCTTTAAATCAAAAGCTGATATAATTTTAGTTCAGGAAACACATTTGCTCAGCTGCCAAAGGGAGCACGAAAAAAGGAGGCCGTGGGTGAAAAAGATCACTGACTCCAGAGTTAAATCGAATAGTGCTGGGGTTGCCATAATAATAAAGAAAAAAATTCCCTTTTGATATTATTAAATGTGAATCTGACAAGGATGGAAGATGGTGTTTATTTACTACCAAGTTATCCCACATTGATAAACCCATTGTATTCTTGAATATCTACTCTCCTTGTGCTAACCAACAAAATTTCTATATGGTTATTTACAACATTCTCTCCTCCTTCCCTAACCACTATTTTATTATAGGAGGAGATTGGAACTCCGTTCAGAACCCCACTACAGATAGGTCGAATGGTAATACAAATTATAATAAACTAGCTGTGCCAGTTTTAGCTGAGCTCAAGGAAGATTTCAATTTGCTTGACCCATTTATATCACACAGAAAACCCACTAATGGAGTTAACTTCACTTTTTTCTCCAATTGTCATAAGAGTTGGTCCAGAATTGATTTCTTTCTTCTTTCTTCAGTCCTGGATAACTACCAAATAGAACTACATATTGATAACAGAAATTTATCTGACCACTCAAAGTTATCCCTCTCCCTAGATTACAGTCAGAGGTGTAACAGTAGAAATAGTCCATTGTGGTGGAGACTTAATCCTAATCTACTTCAAAAAGAAGGAATTGCTTTGATTATAGAAGATAACTTAAACCAATTTATACAAGCATCAAAAGACCAGGATATTCCTATAGATATATTATGGGCCTCCACAAAGGCGGTAATTAGGGGCATTCTGATAAATAAAGCCTCTTACTTCAAGAAATTATATCTTAAGAGGGAGTCTGAAATGAGCAAGAAAATATCAGAATGGGAGAATAAACTGCAGATCAAATATGATAGCGAGATAGAATCGCAGTTAGTTAAGATGCAGAAAGATTATTTATCTCTACAGGCAGATAATTTATCAGCTCATGAAACCAAAATGCTGGCCAAATATTCCGATTGGGCTCAATGCCCGTCTAGGTTCTTGGCTAGGCTAATTAATCAGAATAAGCCATCACACATTTTCTCTCAAATTTCTTATCAAGACAAACTCTACCATGATACCCAGGATATTATAAAAATCTTTCAAAAAATTTACACTGAGCTCTATAGCTCACCTAATGATCCTATCGATTTTTTCGTGCTATATAATACCTTTAAAGAATTATCTTTCCCAAAACTAAATACGGATCAATTTCACTTGTTAGATAAAGAAATTACTTCTCAGGAAGTCCTGGATGTGATCAATAACCTCAAATTGAATAAGGCCCCGGGTCCTGATGGATTCACAGCACAATTCTACAAATTATAACCCAACAAGTTCTCACAGGTTTTATATTTGATTTATAATCATATTCTCCACCAGGGTATAAGTGATCCCCATTTCAATGCATCTAAGACTATTCTTATCCCTAAAGGTAAAGCAGATTCTACCAAACCGGAAAATGTTAGACCCATATCCATTATTAATGTAGACTTAAAGATCTTGGCCCAAATTTTTGCCAATAGACTTAAAGTACTGCTACCTAATATAGTCTCTAAAGAACCATCGGGCTTCATTAGAAATAGACAGACCTCGGATCATACTCTAGCTTTAGAAGCTATGATAACTTTTTCGTCTTTAGCTAGGTACCCCCTGTATACTCTAGCAATAGATGCTTCTAAGGCCTTCGATAGAATGAGTATGACATTTTTACTCTCTATTCTACCTCTATTTAACATTCCTACATCATTCACAAAATTTATTGAGACCATTTACCACAAAGCCTATACAACACTACATATTAATAATGGTATATCTGAGAGGATTAACATAATTAATGGTACAAGACAAGGTTGCCCTCTCTCTCCTTTATTATTTAATCTATATATAGAGCCTCTCTTCCTTCTTATTAAACAATAAACTCATCAGATCATCCCCAAGATATTTAGAACTAGTATCCCCCTCTCGGCATTTGCGGATGATCTAAATATTTACCTCTCTTTACCAAATTCAGACTTAGAGAAAATCATGAAATCCATTAATATCTTCTCTAAATTTGCCAACTACAAAGTTAACAAAAACAAATCTCAAATTTTTCCGGTTAATATCACATCACCATATCCCCTAAATTTTTCCTCTGATGTTATTCTAGTTAATTCAAGTCTTCGTTACCTGGGGGTAACTTTCTGAACTGATCAATCTATTTCATATCAGGAGAACATTTCTTCTCTTTGGAAGGAGGTGCAATGGGATTTAAAGAGATGGTCTCAACTTAAGCTTCCCTTTCTGGCACGTGCAACTATTATAAAAATGAATATCCTTCCCAGATTCTTGTATATTTTCAACTCAACTAATTCGATTATCCCGCTATACTTTTTCAATAAATTACACTCAACCTTCTCTAAGTTTATTTGGTCTCCTAAATCGGTGAGAATTTCCTACTCTAAACTTACTTACCCGAAGGATTTGGGTGGTATTTCTCTTCCTGACTTCAAACTTTACTATGATATTATTCAAAGTAGTAGAATTATTAAGATAGCAAACTATATTAATACCTCAGATGCCTGGCACCCTAACTGGGTATTACTTTACTTCAATTACATTAGATCCCTTAAATTCAATCCATCTGCCTTATCTTTCTTGAGCAAAGTTAGTCTAGACAAATATAAAATCTTCTATGGCCTCAAATATAACGTTATCAGATTTCATAAACTATTGTCTTCGCTAAAACTTTTGCAGGCATTCATTTCCCTCCAACCAATACATCTAAATCCCAATTTAACTCTAAATGGTAACTTGATAAATCTGGACAATTTCCCCCTTATTAAGGATAAGTGCATGGCAGACTTTTTCTTAGTCAAACATCTGAAATTGTCTGAGATCAGGCAAACCTTTAATTTATCCAATAGATATACTTTAATAACTAGACAAATCTTTGAACTATTAAATCCATACTTTGATCATTCTGACCTATCTAGAGAAAATATCGAAATTGCCAAGGTTATTTGGAAACTTCTTCTGCTAAAAAAGAAAATGATTTCCAATGTATATAAGTTATTAATCTCTATTAGATCTAACAATTTGCCAGTATTTTCTAAATTCTGGTCAGATAAGGACCCGAGTATAACTCCCGCACTAATGAAAGAGGCTTTCAAATCAAGTATTAAATTCATCCCTTTTAAAAAATTATTTTATACGCAACTCATGATCACCAATAATGCGTATTTAACACCTGCAATCATTAATAAAATTCATCCCAACTCATCTTCTCTGTGTCCATTTTGTAAGGATCAAGTAGCCGATATATATCACATTTTCTGGAGTTGCAAATGTGTGTACAGACTATGGTGTGCCCTTAAAGTTATTCTGGAGAAAATGGGATACGAAAAAACAACGCTTTCTTGGCAATTTGCTTTATTACATATCCCTCCTGATAATATTCCTAAAGCTCAGCTCAAGGTGGTGATTTCAATTGTCATATTTATCAAATATTATATCTCATTGCATTGGAAGTGCCAAGTCGCACTAACATGGGAAGGTCTGAAGGAATTGGTAATTAGGCATATCAGGGCACAAAAGTATCTCTTTTATAAAGGTAATCACAAGTTCTGTTTTGAAAATTTTTGGAATGTATTCTTTGATTGTCTTTTAAGCTGAAACACTTTTCATTTTTGTACTACATCTCCTTAATTTATTATCTGTTGTATATATTGTGAATGATATGGGCAATGTATAGTTGTATATAGTTTTTGTTGATGTTTGTACAGTGTTCTTCTGTGGTTTGTATTGTTTGTCTATAAGATAATAAAATAAAAAGATTTTCAAAAAAAAAAAAAAAAAAAAAAGGATAATTAGCAGGACATATAAAATGTTGCACAATAACCATAGGAATCAATCAAATGAAGTTAAAAAATTGGGAAGAGAGATTAGATGAGCAATTTACAAAAAAAAAACTATGGTAGGACATATGCATGCCTCTCAAATATGCAACAAAGTCTAGAAGATTTAGGATTTTTGCTTGGAAGTTTGTGCCTAGGTGTATTATTATACCACAAGCAGACTCACAAGGAATTTTTCCTCAGGTAGATGGCAACTGTTGTAGGTGTGAATGGAGAGAAAGAGGTAACTAGGAATATACACACACACATATATATATATATATATATATATATATATATATATATATATATATATGGGTCCCCTTCAGTCGATCGAACATTTAGTAGTTCGAACCACATATGGCTGAGACCATATGTTCAAACTTGTAAAAGTTCGATCGGACTGAATGGAGATCTCTGTACAGAGTAGAAAGGGAAGATTTCCCATTTCCGCAATATAGTGCGATCTCGGAGTTGGTATATTTAAGTAAGGGGGGTGTGGGGGATGCAGGGGGGCTATAGATGTTTAGTTTTGTTATAAATGTTTAGTTTTGTGTTTTTTTGTTTTTTGTGTTTTTACTTCAGTGTTTGAACATTTACAAGTTTGAACATATGGTCTCAGCCATATGTGATTCGAACTTGTAAAAGTTCTATCTACTGAAGTAAATCCATATATATATCTGTATATGTAGATATATATATATATATATATATATATATATATATATATATATATATATATATATATATACATATATATATATATATATATATATATATATATATATATATATATATATATATATATATATATATATATATATATATATATATATATATAATGTATATATTTTTATTGTAAGTGTAATGTTGGTTGGCAGACTTTAAAAATTCCCTGCAGAGTACTCTGCCAGAAATATTGGGTGAAGAAATTAGTATAACTAAGTAAATTATTTTTTGAGCTAGGATACAGGGTTTGAATTGCCTAGACATTGTAAGACTTTGTTAACCTTAACTCTGGTGGCTTCCAAAAAAGCAATTACTAGAAAATTGAATTCAAATTCTAAACCAACTGTACCTTAAGTATTGAATATTGTAACAGAGATAAAGGAATTGGAAGTGGGATCTTTAGAAAAGGGTAGGAGCAAACCACATAGAAAAAAAATGTAAACTGTTGTCACAGTGCATGCATAATAATGTTTTCGTGGAGGACTGAGGTTTAACATAATGCAGGAAATGAGCAATTAATGTAATATTTGATTGACGATAAATCTATAAAACCATGTATGTCATGTATAATAATGTCTACAACTGTGAACATGCTAATATACTCCCCAGGATTCATGAAGCTCGGCACAAGGATGGTTTTAGCCTTGCGTCAAGCATCCTCATTACAGATGGTGCAGATGCGCCATATGAATATGTATGAGGGCAAGTTGCCGCACCCTCGACGTGCACAGGAAACATGTGCGAATGCAAGGGCGTGTACAAGTGCTCTACAGAGGCATAAATATGTCCTGACAGTTGCACAACCTACTATGCTTCTCGGGCAGATAGCCTAGTATGAACCTATGAACCTATTAGAGTCTGCCTCTAATAGTAAGTCAGGAATTCAGTGTCCGTGGATACCAAAATGTATGCTAAGCATGTAAGAGTGTCCACAAACAGTGAAATAAAATTGAAGTAGTAAACAAACAAGCATGAAGTTGAATGTTGAGCCACGTCCCTAGAACTTTCACAATTAGATTCCCTGTGTCCCTAATATACATTTGTATTGCTGCAATATCAAAGTGTAAGCAACGCACAGCATGTTTGTGCGTCACTGCCCTCCACCGAGCATAGCTTGCACAGAAAAAACATTCAAATAGAGAAAAACATGCAGAATCAACGTAAACATCAATAGTTTAGTGTTTAGATCATCCGCCTAACTAACTGGCATTCAAGGTTTGAGTCCAACAATAGCACATATCATTTTCCATGTGGAATGAATGTCGTTTTGCTGTAATACCAACATAAGAGTATCGTATGAGATGTTTAACTAAATGTCATTCAATCAAATTGGTACTGCCATAATGAATAAGGCACTAGTAAGCAGGTGTAAGCACAAATAAGCAGCAGTAAACATATATAAGTACCAGGAAGCAAGTCTGAGTGCGCTTGCGCGGGTGTAAGCAGTGCCCAGCATAGGAAATGTATATAAGTATGTACAGATATATAAGATATATATATATATATATATATATATATATATATATATATATATATATATATGTGTATATATATGAAGAATGAACAACGTAACAATAAAGCATACAAAAGGAATGAGAAGGGAATCAACAGCAACCCCAGTATTATATAGTGCTGTTGGCGTATATCATATCAAGCTGGGCAGGAGTAAGTAAAGCACTGCTACTCACACCACAGGCAGGATATTACCAGTGGGAGTAACATTGTTGATCTCCTAAGTCTACTTTACAATCAGAGGGTAGTCCCTGGTGGGACTACTCAAAAATTAGTAGGATGTTTGGCCATCCGACCATTACACAAATATGTTCAAGGACTAAATGGTGAGAGAGCCTGAGAATACATGGGTTGGGACAACATACGTCTAGGGCCCCTAATGCTCGGGAGAGGGCAATGTGTGGAGGTGTGTCATTGCTGCAATAGCAACTGGACAATGGATGGTATGCGTGTATGTTGAACTCGGGTGGGGTGGAAGAACTATGGGCATGAAATTATGGATCCAGGCGTGTCAGGGTTGGATGGGCTAGTTCTAATTGGACCACCTCATGGAGGTCAGTGAGTTTGTTATAAGTATATATGCATACACACATGCATGTATCTATATGTAGAAGTACATTCTCTGTAACACATTCATTCCATTTGCAGACATAAATAACATGAATGTGCTCTTACAAACCTCAACAGTAGATAGAATAATAGGTTGTGCATAAGAGGGAAGGGATGAAACTGGTAAAACGCAGAAGTGTGTACAATGTCCGAAGTCAGTGCTGTGCTAAAAAAATCAAATCTGAGGACTTTCTCACACATGGAATCATTCCTGTGATCTGCCTGCTAAGGCAACGCCAATTGCTAAACTGGTCTATTTGTAAAAGAATTATGCCAAACTCATACATAATTAGGCTCTCATGTATAACATGTGCATTATCACATAGTCATACTTATTAATTTATTGTAGTGTCATGTTAACGGGAGTAAGGATGTAATGAAGTATAGAGTCTAATATTGAAATAAAGACATTTGTGTCCCATGTAGAACAAGCCAAAAATTGTGAATATTGTCCTTTTGGTCGCTCATGTCACCAATGTTTGTGGATTAAAATACTGGGATTTCTGAGGATACGTGGAGTGAGTCAACCGATGGGATGGGTCTACAGGAGTAGGGAGTGGCCAATGTGTAGTGGTGTGGATACACCGCAAATCCAACTGGAGAATGGATGACTGCAGTGTTAGATAGGTGTTTGGTTGGGTGTTTGGGGAACCAGGAGTCATGTGTATATGGGTATATATGCAAATGAAACAGCACAGCAATAGTGTATTGGTTAGAGCATCTGCCTAATGAACAGATATTCCCGTTCCGAATCCCACTGCAGCACATACCATTTTCCATCGGTAATCTGTACATGAACATATTTAAACATCTGTCCACTGTATAACCTGCAAAATAGCAATTAAATTGAACTGGAGCGGAGTGTCAGTGTCATAATGAATAAGGCACTAGTAAGCAGGTTTAAGCATATATAAACACCGGTAAGCATGTGTAAGTGCATTTGCGTGGGGTATGCATTGCTTTACAGACACACACACACACACACACACACACACACACACACATACATATATATATATATATATATATATATATATATATATATATATATATATACACACACACACACACACACACACACACACACACACACACATCTGTGTGTGTGTGTGTGTGTGTGTGTGTGTGTGTGTGTGTGTGCATGTGTAGATATACACAGATATACAGCTATGATAGGAAACAGCACAAAAGAATGACATATGTTCACAGGCTATGCCAATGGAAGTGAGGGGCCCAATCAAGAATCATGAAACACATAGCATGACCTTCCACCTCCACCCAGCTGGACACAGGAAACATACACACAAACCCACAAACAATATAAATAGTCCACTGCTCCCCAGACCACAGGCAGGATACAACTGGAGGGAGGTACACAGTGCACCTGTGAAATCTAATCTTGGAACACAGAAAGGAGCATCCCTTGCGGGACACCTCAAAAATTGACATAAATCCAAAAGAAGGTGATACGCCGGAAATTCTGGCTGGGGTGTGTACATACCCAGAATACAAGGGTGGGAAAGCCTGATGACCCATAGGTCGAGACAATGTATGACATGGATCCCGTGAAGTGGAAAGTGGGCAATGTGTAGTGGTGTGTTCAGACCCGACCAGGACCCAGAGTAAGGATGGGTGCTGTAGAGAAGGTGTGGGTGGGAGAACTATGGGTAGCTAGTTATGGGTCTAGGTGTGCAGGTGTTGGCTGATGTGGGCCTATATGGACAGCCCCAGGGATGTAAGCAAAAGTGTTCATTGGGCAGAGGTGTCACCCAACGAGCAGCCACACCTGCTACGAGTCCCACTGCAGCAAACTGTAATCTACATGGCAAGGAATGGAATAACCAGATGTAGATGTGTATATGTAGAGGTATGTGTGTGTATATCTACCCATAGCAACATAGAGATATACCTCTCCCTCTCTATAGTACAAATGTATACATACATAGACAGAATACATATACATACCCACATATAGATATATATGTATGCAGACACCCATAGACCCATATGTTGTTAGATATATATAGACAGCAATATATAAATATATACATGTATGCATACATATACCGATATATCTGTATATAGTAATGTATATATAAATGTGACTGTAAATATACACATGTATATAGCTAGCATATGATACAGCAGTTACGAATTTCATATGTTCACAGGCCATGCATATGGGGGTGAGGGGACCAATCAACAAACATGTAACACATAGCATCAACCCCCCCCCCCAGCTAGGCCAGTGAGACATACAGACACAATAAAAGTAAACACACCACTACTTCCCAGACCACCGGCAGGATACTACCAGTGGGAGAGACCTGCCAGGTCTAATCTTGAAACAAAGACATCAATGTCCCTTGTGGGACACCCTAAAAATTACTGATCATCCAAGTCAGTCTCTGTAATGATTCATCAAACCAGGCTGTAGAAGTACATGCACCAGTAGGTTGTGCAAGCCTGATAACCCATGAGTCAACACAACGTACATGTGTCCTGACACGCGGAGAATGGGCAGTGTGTAGTGGTGTGTTTATACCCCACCTGCACCCACAGTAAGGATGAGTGCTTTAGAGGAGGGGCAGGTGGGGGAACTATGGGTATGTAATTATGGGCCTAGGCATGCAGGTGTTGGCTGGTGCAGTCGTATTAGGACTGGCCCGGGGATGTAAGCAATATTCCGAAATGGGCATAGCTTATGCCCATACCTCTCAACCCCTAAGAGCAAATCCACTGGCTAGAACATAAATCATTGGGGGAACAAATAGGGAGCATACCTCTCAACCATCTCTGATTTCTAGGGACGTCCCTGATTTTTACTCAAATTCTAACTCTGTCCCACTTAATCCCTCCTAAAACTAGTGACTTTTGGAGGAAAGGTGGTGAATTACATGTAATGAATAATAACAACAATTAAGAGTTATAAACTTCATCACCTCAGAAAATGTGTATTAATTCATATGCTCTGAATCTGTCAATGTGTCAAGTTAATAGCACTAATATTTTAAATGTGTCACTTATTGTCCCTGATGTTGTCATGACTTGTCCCTGATTCAGTTATTTGTCCCCGATCATTTGAGAGGTCTGATAGGGACAGAAAGCACATATTTCACTTACAACATTAGAATGATGATAGAATAATAGGTATGCAGTAGCATGACTCATCTGAAGGATGTGGGTTCCAAAACCTAATTCCTTGTTTATATTGAATGGTGTCAGTTCCCATGTATTAGCTAGACAGGTGCAGATTGTAAGAGGAACACACCAATAGTATGAATCAAACTCTGGACAGGTCGTGGATTCCTTACAGTCGAACGGCACGGTTACGCCTAATGGGTAGCCAATCCCGATACTGTAGGCATGTAATCCGATGTAACAGGCATCACAAGGTAATATCCAGGGGTGTGAGTGTCAGATGCAAACACCAAATGCAGTGCATTTGCAAGTCTGGGAGCAAGCGGGTGTAAGCCTGTTTGGCCGCCGGTATGAGAGTATCACACTGGTGAAGCAATGTAGAGGCTGAGTGTAAGAAACTGTAACCGGAGTTTAGCATTGCTTAGCGCCACGCAAACCAATGCACACCTGCTCACAACTGTGTTAAAGTGCCTTAATCATGGCCTTTTTCTGCCCAGCAACAAACTAAACGGCCTCTACAAGGCTCAAAACCAGGACCCTGCACACCACAGCCAATGTGATTTACTTCTAAGCCATGGCAGATATACAGACATTGGATGTTATCACAAACATATCCAGCACAGTCAGTCAACAGTATAGGAAATGTATTCCATCATGTAGATGTATGTGTGTGTGTTTATGTCCAGATATAGATACATACATACATACATACATACATATATATATAGATATATCAAGAACATCCCATGTGACAACAAAGCATTAAAAAGGAATGAAAAGGGAAACACCATCAATGCCTGTATTATGTAGTGGTGTTGTCCTATGTAATATCAAGACTCCCTTAGACAGACATGTGTCATTAATACACGCAAACATTTGTACATTGGCCAAATACATCACTCTGTGCATTTTATTTACATTAACACAACAGTTCCTGTCCAATCATTATGTGAGAACAGTACTCTTGCAAGTTGCTGTGTGCGACATCATCATCATGAAAAAGGTAAATGGGGTAACCATAGAGGGATTGGTAGTGTGGTGTGTACAGTGGGGTCGTCTGCATCACGTGTACCTGGAACCTTTAGGAGTCATGTGCATACCAGGATCGTGTGCCTGAGAGACAAGGGTGAGGACAACTGGAGTATGTTGTGATGCAAATTAAAAAGGTTACATGTGTCCAGTGGACATGTGTGAAATGGACAGCTATGTATGGGACAAATGTTCTAGGAATAGATTGACCTTTTGTTTCCGTAGTGTGAGAGTGAAATGTGGGGGAAGAAGAGTAGGTTTGCTCATGGAGGATAGGTTGGGTAGGATGACAGACAAGACAGCATACAGGGTCGGTATATGACACATCTGGGGGAATACACCTTGGATGGGGAGGAGTGTTCGGCAATGACAAGCCCATGAGTCCCCAGATGGAAACAGTAGGACGAAGGTCCCCACCCATGGGCAGCCACCACTGCACCAAAACAGCCGCAAAGATGGCTGTGCTGGGGGCTGTCTAGGAGGGGCAGGCTCACACTCTAAATGTGACACTCTGCCCTCGAGCTGGCGTATCTGGCCTCAAAATCCAATATTGAGCCCCTTACACACCACGTCTGGGAATGTACGACAGCAGACAAGTTTCTGTCTGGACCTGCTCCCAGGGGGTACAAGCTCCATCCTCAGTGGCGGTTCCACCAGAAGGTGGTGCAGAGCCAACAGAGGTGGAGGTCTAAGGCTGGGCCCCAGATGTGCTGGTGCCCCATGCCATGGCCAGCTGAAGTGGGGCAGGAGGTTCTGCTGGGACCTCCAATCCCATACAGCCTATGATGTTGCAGTTTTAACACAGATATGGCTTAGTAATAGTCAACAGCATTCAGGATTACTTATAAAAGCATGCATGCATATGACCATCAACCCAACACAACAGATAGCATACATTTTCAGAGGGAGCATAACACATGCATATATGCTGCATGACATCTGTACAAAGTGTAGAAGACTTGTGACTGCAGCTATGAACAGTTGCCCATTACTGGCATGTCACTGTGAGAACCTCAGACAGTGACTGTCATACCACTGCTTCATGTGACATGTGTCTAATCAGGGATGCGATGGCAGTAACTCTCATCACTATCCCCATATACTGACTGCAATCCTCACACTGCTTCTGCAGTTCACAGATGTGTGTTCAGTGAGTAACACAAGAAACAAATGTTTCCACACACTGACCAGTCCACAGATGGCCCTACAGATGGGGGTTCCCTCACAAACAGAGCACTGTCTTGTCAGTTTTAAAACATGCAGAATAGCCATTACTAAAAACAACTTACTAAACTGGCAGTAGTCTCAATGAAGCATAGCTACACTTACATGCTGTAGTCAGGCACATCACCCTCCTGTCTTTAGGCTATTTTCCACTGTGTATGTTGTTTGAGGAATATCTAGATATCATCTGTGATGCTGTTTACCAAACACCAGATCCAGGTTCCACTCACAGTGACTGTCATGGGCAAACACCAACATGATGTTCCTAGATATTGTACTGTGTTTCCATATGATTGGCTATGGGAATGTTACCACAGCTGTTCTACATGCAATCAGCTAGAGGAGGACTGCAAATGGTGCAGAGGCCACCACCTGATCATGACCATCACTTACAAAACACAAGCTGCTGCTGAGCAGGTGTACAACTCCACATCCACCAGAGTGTGTATGGAAGGGACAGACAGAGGCAAAGTACATCAGAGAATGGCTTGGAGGCTAAAACCTAAGCATTGTCTGTCACACACCTAACAGTACAGGGGTTCAAACCCCTGACTGACCAGCCATTACTATTACAAGTGCATACAGTACCTCCATGTGCCACATAGCTGACATGTTGGTGTGCTGTAAGAACATATATGTGTGCTGGTGAGCGATATCTACAACAGAGGTATAGTAGACATACATTAGGTGTAGCACACATGGCTGTCCACATGAGCAGATGTCATTGCCAACACAGCCACACTCTCTATGGACTCAGACACATTGCCACACTTTGCTAAGCTCACAAATACACTTCCTTACTACTTAGTTTGCCACACTGCAGTAATGCACAGGTACTACATGCACCACAGGGGATATCCTGAGGTTCTATAGGCATGGGCATGTGAGTGTGACTGACATCAGTCAGTATGGCAATGGGAGTTATACTGGGTGTGACTGTGGCTGGGAGCATCATACCCCACTTGCAGACACAAGGTGCCAGTACTGACATGCACGTGTGCATTGCTTCATGGGTGTGTAGTTGTTGGCTGTGCAAGATGGCTGTACAAGGCTGGGTGAGGGGTAATCCTTGGCATAATGCCACCCGACAATGGTGTGCAGTGTGGTTCAGGGGTGTAGTGTCTGCAATGTCCCAAACAGATGGGTATTGTATGAACTGTCCTGTCATCCTGGTTAGTTTATGGCCATTGCTTTGCAATGCATGCCATGGACATTGCCTGGGATGTGCATGTCCCACAATAATGTACAGTGACATGTACAAGTGTACCTGGTTTGGCTGGCACATGTTGTGTACACATACTGTTATCATCAGATATGCCAATACTGGCCTAGTGTGGCAGGACCTGCTGAAAGACAGCAGGTTGACCCTGCACCTGCATTGATAGCATGATACAGGTATTCTCTGGTGTCAGTGGCATATGTCCATACAGAGCATGTATGTAAGGCATTGTATGGCCTTTGTGGATCACATTTGATGGCACCACATATATTGCAGGCATCCAGTGGGGAACATAGTAAAGGCAAATTGTCCACAATTATGTGCCTATTGTACTGCTGGACAGGGTGCCATGCCCTCTGCAACCCACTGCAATCACACTATGCCTACTAACTGTCATCAATGTGCAGGGTACTAGCAACATAGCGGGATATTCTAGGCAAGTGTGTTTGTGTATGACACATGGGTTCAGAACATATTCTGGGTAATAGTAGGGTTGCATACTTTGTTCACCAGGCCTTTTGCCAGATGTAGGGGTATGGCTTGCCAACACAGTCCCTTGGCTGATTGATATCTGTACTCTTCATGAGGTGAACATTGTGACATATAATATGGACACCATATAGGAAACCGACCAAAACTGCTCCCCAACATGTCCAGTGGTTAGACACTCACAGCCACTTCCACACAGGCTCTGACTGTCAAACAAACACACCTGCCATGTCTTGGAAAGAGCCCCTACCTAACTAGTTTATCACACTACAGCATTACACAGTTACAGTACACACTATGGAAATTACTGAATTACAGCAGTCCCACAGGTGTATTTCTAGGTGGGAGACATCAGCAGGATTGCCAAAGGTGAGCATGTGAATTTGTAAGGAGTGTGCATACTCTAAAAGGCATCTTTGCTTTCTCTTTCTCAGCCCGACACACACACACACACAGTTGGCCTATCTGGGATTAGAACACCTACCAAACTAGTTTATCACACTACAGCATTATGCAGTTACAGCACGCACCACATAGATTACTAGGTTACAGTAGTTCCAGAGGTGTATTTGTAGGTGGGTGACATCAGCAGGATTGCCAAAGAAGGGCATTTCAAGTGTACTGCGAGTTGTACATGTCTGTTACCTGCATGTAACAGCTTGCTTACTGTCACAAAAACACATTTACATCCGCTTAAAGGTGTCTTATTTAGTCCTAATTGACAGTATCAACAAGGCTTGTAGATCTTGAACCCTGGACCATGCACACTGCGGTCACTGGACTTACCACTAAGCCATCTGGGTGGTATACATGTTTCATGGATTTTATAATGCACATCTTACTACAGGTATTCCACAGTACTGAAAACAAATGGGACAGTCTCTTTGTGTACATATTTACAGTACTCTTGAATGTACTGTACTCTGTGAAACAACAAAGACAAGTCTACGTCTGTACAACTGTCATAACTACATATATATACATATATATATATACACACATATATATATATATATATATATATATATATATATATATATATATATATATATATATATATATATATATATATATATATATATATATATATATATATATATACATATACACATACACATACACATACACACACACACACACACACACACACACACACACACACACACACACACACACACACACACACACACATCTGAACACCCTTTGTGACACAGAAGGGTTCCAAAGCCACTGATGTGTACACAAAACAGAGGCATCTCTTGTTTTATAACATTTAAATCTTAATTAGTTCACCAGAGAAGGGATGGTTCTTGTGTATGTGAAGTTTGGGGTAGGGAATGATGGCTAATGTAATCTACCCTGGGGATTGTGAAGTTTGGGCAGGGGAATGATGGCTATGGACTTACACCCCGGCGACCACTTCTGTGTCACTGCTTGACAGTGGCACAGGAAAATAACATACCCAACTGTAGTCATTCTTGACTGTGTATTCTTTACCATTCCTAACTATGTAATACTTTGTAGACACCAGTCACCAAAGATGGCTACCATGGTGTGCAGCATGTTAAAAGACATTACACATGTGCATGCCTGGCTACAGGGTAGTCACACACACAAACATGCACACACTTGCCAGTATTGTGTATACACGTCTTGCCTATGTAAAGGTAACTAGTACAGTGGTATGCAGTTGGGGTATGTGCCACAGAACACATACAATTACACTTACTCTGATTCCACTTCTGAACTGGGTGACATCACAGGACTGATTACTTGCAATGGGGAGGGGGTATGGGGTAAAAGAGAGGTTTAGCAGTTGACAAGGATAAAGGCCAGTGCAAAAGGTGGTATCTCTTTGGAATGTAGCAAAACCTGCTCTCATGACAGGATGCAGACACAAATACACACACGACCACACTCAGCCATTTGCTGACACACATACACACAAACACATGCACACATTGCCAGTGGTGGGATCAGAACTCCTGCCTATCTCCAGATCACTATTACAGTACTACGTAGTTACAAGACACGCCATAGAGTTTACACATTCCAATGCAGTCAGAATGTCCTTTTAAGATTGAGAACAACAACAGGGATACTGACAGTCACGATGTACATAGCTATAAACCTGTGTGTTTAAAGTAGGTGTCCTTTACAACCTGTATGCACAAACAAGACACATCATCTGCAGGCAGTACATAGGTAGGCCTGAGAGGTATAGTTGTAGCACAACAGGAACCTGGAGTATGCCCGTCTGTGGAATAGACAGCTACTATCACTATACAGGATTACAGTGGTCATGCTCGTACACATAGAATCACATAACTTGTTTGGATGCATTGACTCTAATTACACGGGTGACAGTGGGCATGCTCATACACTTAGTAGCACAGGGCTGTTTGGGATGCACTATGACTACAGCTACACAAGGTTATATTGGGCATGCTCATACACTTAGTAACAAAGGGATTGTTTGGATGCACTGACTCAAATTACATAAGGTGGCAGTGGGTACGCTCATACACTTAGTACCACAGGGCTGTTTGGGATGCACTCCAATTCTAACCACAGAAGGCCACAGTGTGCATGCTCATACACTTACATGTACAGAACACACTGTAATGGACTCCTATTATAAATACATAGGTTTACAGCTATGTACATCTTACCTGTCAGTATATATGCACATCATACTGGTTTACTACCAGATACCTGTATGTGGCCCGTAAATGATATATCTGTGTCTGTTCTGTGTGATACACATGCATACATGTACATGAAGTACTGACATATATATGTTAAGTATACACAATCATGCATGTGTGGATGTGACAGACAATAGGTTAACAGGGACACACAAGAGGGATGCTACCTACAGCATGTGTTACACAACTTGCTGCCTTGAAAGGCATATATTGATAGCAGGTTGTGGACAGTGGCATTATACTTGGAACAGTAGCATGTGCAAGCCATATTGTGTAATTGTACTGAGGTGCAGGTGTCAAGATGACCTGTCCCAGCTATGTTAGTAGTTGTCATTATTAGCAGGACTGCTACACTAAGTATATCTCACATTGGTTATATACACACTGTCTGCTGCTGTCTGTCACCTTACATGTGGCATTTGATACCAAGCACATTACTGCCACTCGCAGTGATGTCATAGTAATGGCCCCCCCAACCCTTTTT
>NC_056729.1:796310126-796460126 GCF_019279795.1 Protopterus annectens
TCAGCCTGTTTACCGCTGCTTGGCAGCGGGCACGCAGTTTGCAGCTTTTAAACACTACTCAGCTACGGGCACTCTGTCTCACGGCAGCTTAGCTATCAGTACATTTCTGACTATTTTTATTCTTATGTTACTTCAAAATGCTCTATTTCATTCCATTTTACAAAGGGAATACATTTACATTTGTACAATACTGTCAGGGGCTTTTTAGTGCTTATTTACAAAAAAAGGTTGTTGTAGGGGCTCGAACCCTGCCTGCCTACTCTTAGGCGGCTACTCTACCGCTAAGCTATTATTTCTTGGCTTACTTTGCATATTTAGTTCTTATATCCTTTTCCACTGACTGCTAACTGTGATTGCGCTAGTAGCACACCAGCACACAGTAGCAAACATTTACGGGTTTAACAAAAAAAAGGTTTTAATTTACTTTTATGACATCTCTTCACTTTATACACTGATGGCCAGTCGGGGCATGTGTTGTATAGTGTGTTTATTCACATTTTCATGGCCTTTCTCGTGGCTGTTTACTTTCAGCCATTCTAGTCTTCCGGGGGCGTGTCCACTTGCAGAGCTTAGCCTACAGACACGCCCCCTACTCTCTTACACGGACCGTGTAAGAGTTACTAGTGTGATTCAGCATGCCTCATGCACCTCATGCATATGCATGACATGCTGACATCACACAGTTTAACTGCAGCCTCCGTGTAAGAGTTATAACTCTTACACGGAGGCTTCCTGAATCTGGCCCGTTGTCTTTTTGCTATGATAGCTCTCTTATAAGCATTTAGAAATACAAATAAAATAGATAAGAGGGTAACAAGTGTTATCTGAAGATTGGTTTCTTTTTAAAGTTTAAATATTGCAACACAAATATAATACCTCACTAAAATATTTTTCTTTACTTCAAACCATATATAAGGGCTTAGATGAGAAAATAAGGTTCACTCACGAATGTAAGCTAGCCCATTTGAAACATTTAATTGAATCTCCCTGTGTGTACTTTTTCAGGGGTTTAAGTATTTCTCATTCATTTTCTCTTCCCATTATTACTCTTAATGGGCACATTTTCTATTTTACATCAAAAAGTTAACGAAAATGGATGCTTTTAATGCAAAACAAATTACATTTACTATGCAGATAGGAACCAAAGTAAAACTGCTTTTTTTCATGATATAAATTCGATTAAGTCAGATAAGAATCCATTTTTGAATTTACAGAAAAATGCAAATTGCAAGTCAAATTAGTATATCTGTACTAAAGTATTGGCTGATTTTATGTTTTATGCATTTAATTCAGAAGTGAAATATAAGAACAGGTTTATACTTAGTAAAAATGGCGAGCCATTAAATTCGTAAATAAAATTACTGCCAGACTGAAATGCAAAATGGTCACATGATTCCCCAGCATAATGGCATCAATATATTAAGCATTAATATTGCAATGTGATAAACAGTATGTTCAGAAATCATAAAGCTTTAGCTGATGATTAAAATGCATTCTTATTTTAGAAGGCACTATAGAGAGGCCAAAAATACTATTAAAATTCTCTATAAGACAACAAAAGGTATTAAAAATGGAAGGCCATACTGACTTGTAATTTGAGACAGGGCAATAGCAATAAATTAATGCACTAAGAATATAACAACAGAAATGAGTTAGGTGACTTTTTATGAGAAAAGGTTAGTGTCATTTTACAATGGTTTATGAAGAGGCTACCTGTTTGAATTCTGCCCATTGTTTTTAAAGCATACAAGCACTCCATTAAAGTTCAAACAGAAGTAAACCTGTCACACATCTCATTTTATGGCTAGGAAAAAGTAACCACAAATCAATCTTGTTTGGATTACTTCATTTCAGTGAAAAAAACATATTTTAAAGAATGTGCAAACTAAGTTTTGACACGAAGGCCAGCTATGTTACAGAAGAATTATAATATTAGAATACATATGATCAGACATACAAATGTTACAAAATTAAATCTGGGATGGCGCAAGAGACTTTCTGATGTCAAAAAACACTAATCTCATCAAGACAAAATATTCAAGATTCTGAAAGAATAACATATGCTATTTACAGCTGACACTCTAAACCCCTGTACGTCCATTTAGTTTAAAATAAAGCTGAAACACAAAGAACATTATGGAGTTTAGTCAGATAAACAGACTTAACAATATTTGCTTACATACATTAGGTTTATGAAGCAACTGAATTATTGATTGGTTTTAGACATAAATGCAATGCAATTAATGTCATTATGGCATTGGCTAAACCAAAGATCAGCCATTGGTTTTATCTTTTATAGTAAAAATGTTATTGTTAAAAGCTAGTAACAATTAGCCACTAACTTTTATTACAAATTAGGACATTGAAAATGGTAGGTAAAATGAAACTGCATAAGGTTTGATCAGAATTCAACTTTTCATTAATTATAATGCATTGCAAATGCCAGCAGCAGTAGCAGTGGTTTATGATGTACATGCAAAAAGTGCATTTGTGTACACTTACCATAAATGCAGATGTTCGAGTGTATTCACTGTTGCAGTTATCACCTTTGGGTTATCCCTGCTGTGGTTGCCCTCATCCGGCCCAGATACCAGAGTCAATGTTTTCTACATCGGCTGCTGTCACTTGCTGCCTGACATCAGGTTGTCAGTGCTATAAACAAAGGCAGCCAATGCCATTACATCAGTTTTTCTTGCCCTAACCAATCAGTGGCCCAAGTAACTATGGTAAGGTGGTCCTGGTGGTTAAAAGCCACCATTAGAAACCTATGTCTCCCTAAAGAATAAAGATATAAAATGAGGAAGGAGGGTGGGAAACCAGAACTGCAACAGTGAATACACTCAAACCTCTACATTTATGGTAAGTGTACACAACTGTACTATGTTCTTCATGTTTCACTGTTGCAGTCATCACTTGTGGGAGGGGTTCCAAAGCTGAGGAGAGGGGTGGCAGGATTAGTAAAAGACCTAGAACTACAGAGGCAAACCCTGCCCTAGCCTTAGAAAATACAGGTAGGTGGTAATGCTTGGTAAAGGTATGGACAGAAATCCAGATGGCAGCTTCCAGGATGTCCCTAGTGGGAACTCCTCTAAGGAATGCTGTGGAAGTGGAGGCTGCCCTAGTGGAATGGGTTTGAATAGACTTGGGGGGGGGTTCCCAAGCAAACTGTAGCAGAAATGGATACAGTGTGATATCCATTTGGAAATAGTTTGTTTGGAAAAGGGCTTCCCCTCTGCCCCTGAGGCAAAGCTGACAAGTAGTTGGTCTGTTTTCATGAAGGGTTTAGTACACTCCAGATAGTATCTGAGCTGTCTGTGCATGTCTAGTGAGTGCAGAATTCATTATTCCTTGTTTTGAGGGTTAGGAAAGAAGGTGGATAGATGTATAGCCTGGCTGAGAGTTACATTAGATACCACCTTGGCCATAAAGGAATAATTAGTCCTCAGAGAGAATCTCTCTACATGGGAGATGATGAAGGGCTCAATGGCCATCAGTGCCTGAAATTCTGAAACCCTTCTAGCTGAGGTGATAGCTAGGAGAAAAGCAGTCTTCCAGGAAAGGTATCTTAGTTCTGCTGAAGCAGCAGGTTCGATGGGTGGTAAAGTTAGTTTTTCCAAAACATAATTCAGGTCCCAGGCTGGAGTGGGAGACCTTCTGGGAGGTCTGATATTAGAAGCCCCTCTGAGGAATTGTTTAATCAAAGGATGGGAGAACAGGGGGTGTTCTGTATCAAAATGAGCTAAAATGGCTGAGGTGTGGATTTTAATAGAGGAGAAGGAGAGGCCACTATTAAGTAGCTCCACTAGGTAGTCCAGGATAAGTGGGATAGAAGGTAGTGAGATATTGCCCACTCTGGACTGTCTCCAGGAGCAGAATCTTTTCCATTTTCCTGTGTAAGATTTTCTGGTGCTGGGGCCTTCTGGCCTCTGTGATAATGACTAGGACTTTTTTGCTTAACAGGGGCCCCTTGTTTGCCTTTAGAGTATTGGCCATGCTGATAGTTTGAGAGTCTGCAAGTCTGGGTGCAAAATCACCCCCACCTGAGTTAAGAGGACTGAGATCAGGGAAAGCTGCCTGGGAGGCTGTAAGATCAGGCTGCGCAGTAAGGGGTACCAATGTTGTCTGGACCAATCTGGAGCAATGAGGATCGCCTTTGGTCTCTCCTCCCTTATTTTGATCAGTACCTTGGGAATAAGAGGCAGAGGATGGAATGCATACACAAAGAGCATGTTCCAGGGGAAGGTCAAGGCATCCACCTTCCATGCTAGGTGGTGATACTCCCTGGTACAGAATTTTTTCAGCTGATGGTTGAGATGTGAGAGATGCACCTCCGGATTCCCCCATGCCTGAGTGATTTGTAAAAATATTTTTCTGTGGAGCTGCCATTTGTGGGGGTCCAGTAATTTTCTGCTTAAGTAATCTGCCAGGGTGTTGTTGATCCCTGGTAGATACTGGGCTATCAGGTGTAGTCCCACAGAAGTGGCAGCTGTCAGTCAGAGATTCATGGCTAGCTTGCACAGAGGGTAATATTGGGTCCCTCCCTCTTTGTTGATGTACCACATTACTGTGGTGTTGTCTGTTTTGATAAGGATTACCTCTGGCTTGAGGTGGGGTTAAAGGGATGTCAGAGACTTTTCTACTGCCGTCATTTCTTTCTGGTTGGTGTGTAATGTGAGGTACTGGGCATCCCAAAACCTTGGGTGCACCTGCCTACTAGGTGAGTGCCTCAAGATATGTCTGAAGCATCAGTTGTAATGGTTTGCCTGTTGGGCAGAGGGTGAAGGAAAGACGCTTGCTCTGGGCACAGGCCTCTTCCCACCAGAGAAACTCAGTCCTTATACATGGGATCAGAGGTAGAGAGGTCTCTAGAGGTTGAGAGTGTTGACACCAAAGGTTCTTTAGGTACAACTGAAGTTTTCTCATGTGAAGCCTGGCCCGAGAAATTAGAAGAATGCAAGATGTCATATACCCCAAGGCTTGCAGGAACTTCCTCACAGTGAGGTGGCTTTAGGAAGCCAGCAACGTAAAATAGAGAGGCAGGAAGCTCTGCTTTTCTGGGGAATAGGAAGGCCATTTGGGATGCTGTGTTCAGCAGTGCTCCCAAGAAAATGATCTTCTTGGAGGGTGTTTGCTTTGATTTCTTTTCATTGATGGTGTACCCTAAGGAGGTTAGGAGGGTCTTGACAAAGAGTAGGTCCTTGAAGGGCTTTTCTTTGCAAGCTGCCTGAATGAGGCAGTCATCCAGATAAGGGTAAATTTGTATATTTTTCTGTCTGCAAAAGGCTGTGGCGGGGCTAAGCATTTGGTGAATACCCTAGGAGCAGTAGATAAGCCAAAGGGTAGTGCAGAGAACTGGAAGTGTTGTGAGCCTGCTCTGAAGTGAAGGAATTTCCTGCAGGATTCCTTTATGGGGATGTTCAGGTAGTCATATTTTAGATCCAGGGTAACTAACCAGGCATTTTTTGTGAGCATAGGCAGCAGCTGCTGCAAGGTTAGCATTTTGAATTTGGGGACCACCAGGAAGGTGTTCAGAATGGATAAATCCAGAATGTGGCACCAAGTGCCCTCTTTTTTTGGAGACAAGGAATAGTCTGGAATAAAAGCCTTTGCCTGTTTGATCTGAGGGGACAGATTCTACTGCCCTTGGGATATTAGAGTGTAGACTTGTTTCAATGCCTCTGCCCACTGATTTGGAGGTAAGTCCAGGTACTCTCTTGGAACTGGGAGCTCATTGAAGGATAATTTGTATCCCTGAAAAATTATCTTTAAGACTCATTGGTCCTTTGTTACAGAAGGCCAATTTTCTTTGCAGAGGGAGAGCCTTCCTCCTAGTTTTTGGTGAGTGAAAAGAGGGCAGAAGGGTGGAGGGAGTCATTGAAAGTTGTTGTCATAGAGGGATGGCTTAGAACTCCCTGCCTTTGGAGTGAAAGTGGTCCACTGTTTGGTTCTCTGCTGTCCCTGGGATAGGAGCCTGGGTGGTCTGTCCCTGCAGTGCTTACCTTGCCCCTGTCTGCTAGTTGCAGGAAAGGACCAGTGTTCTGAGGGAAAATTCCTGCTGAACTTAGGAGGTTGTACCTGAAGGAAATCTTTTATTGTTTCCATAGATTTTGCTTTGTCTTCCATCTTTTTAAGCACCTCTTCTGCTTTTATTCCAAACAAGTGGTCCTTATCCAAGGGTGCCTCAAGTAATTTAGATTTGACATGATCAGGTAGAGGCTGTTCCTTCAACCATGCATGTCTCCTGATGACAGATCCTGACACTGCTGCCCTGCTTGAGGCTTGGTGTCACATTCATAGTGTAATGAGTGTTTAGCCACTTGACAAGTAGAGTGCAGTAAATCTGCTAACTCTTTCAAATTGGCGCAGTCATGAAAGGTTGAATTTTTTTGTTTTAATAGTTCCAAAGTGTGCTGTTGATATTTTAATATGTGGAATTGACAGCTGAGTGCTGTGACAGCTAAGGTTGCAAAGGTGTATACCTTTTTACCCCATCTGTCCAGAGCTCTGAAGTCCTTGTCAGAAGGAGTAGGATTCTTTGAAGAACTAGTCTTAGCTCCTTTTGGTTCCTGTGTTATGACCTCTGGGTCTGTGGCAGGATTTCTGTACAGGTATTTGTGAGAATCCGTTACTCTGTAATACCTGTCAGGTTTTCTGGGAGCAGGTGGGAGGGCATCAGGATTTAAGCTGGATTCATGGAAGACATCATCAACCACCTCTAAGATTGGAGGGATGGCCAAGGGTCTGTGCTGTGGCAGGTCCAGAAACTCTCTTAGTATTTTGTTAGACTGAGGAAAGTCCTGGGATTCCCAGTGGAAATGTTCCCTGAGGGTGAAGGGTTTTCCCAAAGGAAGATCTTCTGGTGGGAAGGCAGAAGGAATGGATTCCTCTACATCTCAATCCTCATAAGCAGTAACAGGTTGTTGTCCCCCTTCAAAATCTGAATAATCAGACTCCTCAGAATCCTGTTCTTTCAGAATTTCAGGGAAAGGGTCTCTTTTCCTTTTAGAAAGTGTGGCCTGACTACCCCTGATAAGTAGGATAAGATCCTCCGCCATTTTAAGCATTTGAGCTTGGGGTGGTGGAGCATGAGTAAAATGGTGGCTAGAGGTAGTTTCCTAGGAGTGGCCTTGCGTCTATGCCTAAGAGTATCTATTGGTCTGAGAGAAACGGTAGTCAGAGGAGAAGACATTGTTTTTTGTCTAGATTCGGTAGTGTGAAAAATCTCCCCGGAAGCCGGTGCCTGTGTTGCAGCTCCCGACCCAACCAAGGCAGAGACAACCAAAGGGTCAGAAGATGAAGAAGATTTCTGTGGAATACTAGACTCCAAAAGGGTCTCAGTAGAGGGCTGCAAAGGTTTTGAATCGGGCATCAGGGGCTGCGAAGATGCCTCACTGAATTCCGGAAAAATGATGACCTACTTAGCAGTAGAGTTGTCGGAAGGCTTAGCCTTGAGTGGTCTGTCTCTATCTTTATCCTTATGTTTTTTTTTTGAATGTCTAGGGATTGTTGACTGATGGATGCCATTTTGGAATGCAAAGATGAAAAACAAAAATACGTGGCAAAAAGAGCTCTACGACGAATAGTTCTCGTGTTAAAGAGGGCACAGAACTGACAACGGGGGACGTCGTAGTCTGGACCTAAACAAGTGACACAGTATGAATGGAAGTCTCGGTGTGGTATTTGCTTTCCACAGGGGAGATAATTGTTAACTTTTTCGGAGATCGGTTAGTGCAAGAAAAAAGGATACCCAATGGGGTACTTAGCTTTAGATGTTTTCAGCTGTAATTCAAACTCTGGTTACTACCGACAGGCACACTTGCAAACTGCTTCTGCTACGGGCTCCACGGCAAGAAAGATTGATGTAATGGCATCAGCTGCCTTCCTTTATAGCACTGACAACCTGACATCAGGCAGCAAGTGACAGCAGCCAACACAGAAAAACATTGACTCTGGTATTCGGGCCAGAAGAGGGGTACCACTGCAGGGATAACCGACAGGTGATGATTGCAACAGTGAAACACGAACAACATCAGAAAGCCTTCACCGGTGCTGAAGGCTAATTCTGATCAACAATGGGCTACAGTGAAACAGTAGTGGAGTAGAAATCATGCAATAGGCTACAGTAAAAAATATCTGCCCATCTCAAGGGCTGTATTTGTTTCATATCTGCTTCTTAATTTTCTGTGTAAAACCTATTGATGCTGTACGAAGCATGGATAAACAATGTGGATATTTATTCTGCAGAATAACACATGCTATCATGGTAAGCTCCAGAGTGATAAAAAATTGGGTTGCACATAGCATACATCTGATTACATACAATGAAACATGAAACATGGGTGAAAATCCACAGCTCTAGAGCCTGTTTAACTAATACCCTGAGACTAATCCTTTAAATCATAACTTACACATTGAATATCCCCTCATAGCTTGCCACTTTTTCTCTTTGCATCTCATTCTTCTTTTTTTACTATTGATGCAATATAATGACAATTCAATAACTCTAATACAAATGTGTTTTCTTTAGAATGGCAGCTACACATTACACAATTGAAAAAGTGATAGTGATTGTGATAACAGATGGTGCAGCAGTAGCGTTGTTGCTTCACAGCAAGAGATTCTCTGGTTTGATTCTTGTCTGGCATGTCTTCTCTGCACAGTCTGCATGTCCTCCCTGTTTTCATGTGGGTTTCCTCTGGGTGCTCTAGTTTCCTTCCACATCAGAAAGATGTGTCTGGAGTGTTTCTCCGTGGGCCTCTGCTGAAAATGAGCTTTGTTCCAAGTTGGGCTTTCCTAGTAAACAAATGTTAAATAAATAAATATACACCACACAAGATGTTTTACATTATAATGCAGTTTTAGAGTTAAGCTTTGCATATTTAAGGATACATCAAGAAAAATAATCCCCAAAAAGGATGGGGTGCTTAAGCACATCTAACTTTGGATTTTTCTATTGAAAAAATGTTGTTTAATTTCCTAAATAGACTTGTGAGTATGAAATATTGCTTCTGACTTGCAGTTGTCTATAAATTTAGATAAAAACGATAAAACTAATTCAGTGCATATTAAAATGAATTAATATATAATTAGTTAGGTAATTAATTGTTTTTTTTGCTAAGTTTGCAGTGTAGGGTGACCATCAAGAAGTTTTGACTTGTCCAAAAATAGTGATAAGAGATTCAAGAGCTTCCTGTTTAAATAAGTTGCCCCAACATATACCAGACAAAAAAAAAGGTATGACCATCCGCCTTACTATCAAAGTATTTTTTAAAGAAAACCAAGAACGTGCTCTGTTGGTATTACTGATGCAACGGAGAAAGACCAGGTCTCTAGAGCAAGTATTTTCTGTACCACTAGTTCTGTTAATGAGCAAAAGCTCAATAGGTTGGGGGTCATTTATGGGATGGAAGTCTAAACAGAGATCAGTACACGATGGCCTGTAAAATATGAAGTAGAATAGGACTTTTAATCTATCAAAACAGCTAAATGAGCTGAGAGAGTGCTTGGTGAGAAAAGGCAGGGGAGTCTCAAGTTAGTTAAGGTGCTTAATACGGTACAGGCTAAAAGGAACATTGTTTACATTTGTGGGTCTACTAAAGGAAGAAAAAAGAGAATGCATAATGTCTTTGGACAATCAGGAGATGCTTTGAAGGATGACTTGAGAAAAGAAGGTTTTTTTTAACCTCAACACAGACCTAGTGGTCAAAGCAGAATTCCTTATTAAGGGAATTGCCCCGGTCTCTGACAACTGAGCCTGATTTACAGGTCCCTGACAACTGAGCTTGATTTAAGAGAAGTATTATTTGTAACATATGTCATGGTGATGTTGTATTTACTGAAGGCATTCATACTGCATTTCTTGACAATGAGGGTAAATCCATGATTCACAGTCCATGAACTGGGCTAGTCCAGCCTTATCTGGATAATTTTAACAGCTGTCTGGAATTTGATATCTGTCACAATTTATAATCACCAGCAAATATGATTAAATGCAGCCGTTTAACATCAGTTTTTATATTGATTAAGTAGAGGTCAAAGAATATGAGACCCAGGAAAGAACAATTTAGTCAAACTGCAGGTGCTATTTCTTTGATTATATAAAAATCCAATATTCTTAATAGAACTGGTTCTTTCAGAAAGCTAATTTACTCTTCATCAGACTGCATATATTCATAGGTATGTACTAGGCTAGCTGCCATTGTTGGCCATTTTAAGCATAGCCAGTGTGTCTTGGTGAGAATCACTGTACCTTTTGTATCTGAGGTAAACACCTTAACCAATGCTTATTTTTAAGTTGTGTGAACTTGTCAATAATCCCATTATAGTGGATGGTGCCAAGATGCTGGATATGTCCAGGTAAGCTGTAGGAACTGTGTGCCCTTCATTCTTGGCTTTAGTAACCCTTTCAAAGAGATTAACATGTTTAGCAGACATGATCTTCCCTTTTCAAAGCTAAATGGTGAAAGTCTAAGGATCAGTTCCTAAGTTCATTCATTATATGCTCTCAAGGACTGCAAATAATTCTAGTAAGGCTAATAAGAATATAATCCCTAGGGTCAGTAGAGGAATAAGTTATATAAAGTATCACCAGGATAACCATTCCCCACATACTGGGGATATTACCAGTGGTCAGACTCAGTTTAAAAAGGTGATAGAGAAATATTTCTAACTAGGACTCGGCATTTCACAGCAGAACACCTGGAGATGTTTTCAGAACCTTTGAAGCAAATATTCTTACCTTTATAACATGCTAAAAATAGCAGTTCAAGAGAGATGCCAGTTGGGAAAGTTTTGGGGGATGGTGGAACAATGTCAAGGTTAGTTAAGGAGAAGATAGATGACAATGTGTATGTATGCATGTTGACAATGGCTGTCAGTGAAGGAGGAGTCACTGGATACCATCACTGTACACAATCCTCTCAGATGCTCATGGTATACAGAAACACCCCTGATCTTGGCTCATATTTTTGTGTTGTCCCTGCTAATCCTTCCTAAAACTGGTGACTGTGGGAGAAAAATTGATGGATTATATTTAATAGTAATGACAGTAAACAGAGTTACTGACTTCTTGTACGTAAGAAAATCCCAGTTTATTGATATTCTTTTATTCTGCCAGTTTCTCCAGTTAATAGTGCTAATATTTCCAAAAGTGTCTCTGATTGTCTCTGATTATTTCTGTTTTTTTGTCCTTGATTCTGGAAATAAGTGTTTGAGACTTATGATAGAACATAATTGTGGGTCACATCTATATTTAGCTAAACAATTACTTTTTATTGTCTTTTGAACAGGTAGCACCCAATTTTTATAGCTGATCTTGCATTTCCTATTGGTTCTCCTGAGAGACATACTTAATAGATGAAGTTCCTTTTTATACTGGTAGAGAAGAGTCGGTTAGTGTTCTGACAGATAGTTGAATCTTAAAACATCATTGTGCATGGACTCATAGCATTCTTACGTACTGTAGCCAGAATACAGATATGAACATGCACAAACACACACACACACACACACACACACACACACACACACACACACACACACACACACACACACACACACACACACACACACACACACACTACCTGAATGATGACAGCAGGTTAGGATATACAAAATAAAATTCTCAGTATAGCAAAATGATGACCATGAGCCTTTTGGTTCTCAACATACAGCCAGCTTTCCCAATAATAAAGGACTGGCTGGAAATCAAGGGCAGGCAGATGGCAGTGCAGATTTTTCATTTTCTTTGTAGATTTTGTTTATATGAGAGTTGCAACATATAAGTTTACTTTCAAATTTGCCTTTGTACTAACATGGACTGTGTACAAATACCTCAATATATGTAAGTGAGTACAAACGCAGTGGAATAAGCAGCACAGTCACACTTCAGATTTGCTGGGGAAGTTTACGACTTTTGATTATCAGTCTTATCTGTGAATAGTATGTAATTACATCCTTAAATATGAGTTTTTTTTCTGTTTGCAAAGAGGATTTGCAGTGACAAGTTCACGGTGAGATGGGTAAATTAGGTCAGGTAGGGGGTAACAAGCAGAATGGTGTAGTTTGGGGATACAGTTGTAAGAATAAGATGTAGATCTATGGCAACTCTAGTGAGCAAGGCACGACTTTTGTGAGGGACTTGACTTTGGGAATATCATTATTGGTAGTTCATTCATTGTTTTATTATTGATTTTGCATTATTCACTGTCTGTTATCTGCTTGTCATTTTCATGGACTTAGCAGCTAATTTATTAATTGTTTTACTCACTACCTCTTACTGCTCCGCTTTATTATGATGACAACTGTTGCCATGACTACTGGCATTCATAGTGATAAAACAGTAATATGAGGTTTAAATCCATTCTCCTCCCTATGCCAGTCACTTTTATTTTCCAGCTTTGTAGGTACCAGCAGATTTTGAACAGGCACCATGGGGACCAGCAGTGGATGACAAAGAGTAGTGCTCCTAGCTACATTTCCTTTGTGGGGCACTTGTATCATCCTAGCGTGCAACACTGGGAGTCTTCCTTGTGTCATACCCATGGTCCAGCTTTTCCAGCAGTGGCAATATCTCATTTTGTCTATGGAAAGTGGGATTCATAACAACTGTATCCACTACTTAGAGGCTGCTTCCAACTTGGTGTCTCCATGGCACAGTCCAGGAAGACAGTGCTAGTTTGGATGGGGGGGGGGGTGATTGCTTTTACTCCAGGTTTCAACTCATGTTGCCTCTGGGATGAAAAACTTCTTTGAATTTGCCTTGGCTGCCAGATCAAACTGTGTGTTTCTTCTCATTTATCACCCACACAGCTGTGTGAGGGCATTCCTACAGGAGATTACTGACTTTCTTTTTTACTACATTTCGGGTTACAAACACCTTATCATGTTTATAAACTTTAGTATCCAGGTTAGCAATGAATCCGTCACTCTGTCAAAAGAGTTTTGCTGTACTTTCAATTGTTTTAGGTTTGCTCAACTGTATTACCTACCCATGGGACTCCCATGTGTTTTGAATACAACTAGTTATTCCACATGGATGCCATTTGATATTCCTTGCACATTGGCAGGTCAAATGGTATCAGAAATACTCATTCCAGGGGTATAAGCCTCTTTTGCAACATGAACAGAGTGGCTTAGATGGACAGGTATATCTCACAGAGGATACCAATGCTTTGTAACAGACTCTCCATCCATGTAAGACAAATAAATCTCTATTTATATTGAAGTGCTACTTTGGTTTATGGGTAGGTAATAGAAACTTTACCCAGGACTGCTCCTTGTAGAACTAATTGACACAGGCAGTTCCTAAATTCTTTATTCTATGCATGAGTCCCTTCATAATATTTATGGTATGAACCCAGTTATTCTCACTAACTAGGGGTAATATATAATTATCAACCATGGGATGGACGAAGTCAATCTAACATCAAATGGTATAGGTTAATTCAAGCATTAATTCAAACTCTAAAAGAGACATTGGCTTGGCTAAAAATGACCTAAAAGTGCAGCTAGCCTAAGATTGACCAATGAACCTAATTACAATGAACTCTGGTTTCTGATCTCAGGTTTGCGTCTCCAGACTTGCGACTTGGATTCTTATCCATCTAGGATGGCCTTAGTCAATCTTGAAGTCCTTGGTCAAGTCATTGATCAGGCCATGGTTTTGTATCTGAGGACTGTTTTTCTTTTAAATCTACAAAAAGCTTTAATGACCCACATCTTTGAAAAGCCATCCCTTGACTCTGTTATACTTGATAACTACAACGCTTTATCTATCTTTTCATTTATTGGGAAGGAAATAAAAAAGATCATCTTAATGCAAACAGAGTCCTAACTCACTGCCTTATGAACTCATGGACTCATGGAGCCATTTCAATGAGGGTTTCACACATGGCACAGCACAGATATTGCGCTCATATGGGTACTCGGGAAACTCATAATGGATAGTGATCAGAGGTGCTACTTAGTGCTGGTCACCTGGAATCATTCAGCTGCATTGAACACTATTAACTGCACCATTTGTTACAGCATCCTGAAGTTAACATTAATCTCAAGGGTAATATTTTAAAAAGAAATGTTAATGATATTAATTCTAAATTATTTTTGTTACAGAATGTAGCGTTTTTCTGAAGTTTTTGTTCAACATATGCGTAGTTGTTGGAAATGTGTTACTGTGATGCTCTTTTGGGTAATTCAGTCTGGGTTTCATAAAAGAGGAGGAAAATATTAAAGTTTATTGGTGCATAACTATTATGTTGGTAAAACCTGTATGGTTAATAGAGTGTTTACTAAACACAGTGGACCTTTCCCCTGTAGTAATTGTAGTAGTTGTTATGCAGTTGATAAGAAATTTGGCACAATAAAGGACAAGAAATTTGAGATTATAAAAATATTTAAGTGCAATTTGGTTACAATTAACTATGCCCGGTATGTATCAGTCAGTCAAGTAGAAAGTTTAAAGCAAGACTTCATAACCATATCAGAGATATTAAAAATTACAATGAAAGTAGTTATGTGGCTATTTTTTTTTTTCTCACACCTTAAAGTAATAGTGTTTTGTTGCAGGCTACTATCTTACAGAAAGTGAAAGGGGTGATTTTAATATTAAAGACTAGCTTTTGTTGAAAGAGACATTGATTATATTGACATTTAAGTTCATAGCTTCATAGGTAGGTACTAGGTATCTGCCCGAGGGCATGTATAAGCCTAGCCAGAGTGTGTCAGCTTTTGCCACCCCATTGATTAATTAACTGAGCCTCTGTCAAGCAGAGCCAATGAAGTGATCCCAGGGGTGTATTTTCTGTTACCCATTCACTCGTCAAGGCTTCTCTTGAAGAGTATTAGTGAGGGGCTCTGCCTAATGTAGTTAGGAATTTTGTTCCAAAGCATGGGGAGTCTGTGTGACAGAAATCTATCCCTCCAGAATGTTTTATTTATTGTTGTGGCAAGGTTTAGATCACTAGAGTGCGTGGCTCACAGTGACTTGGATTTCTTTAGGTGGAGCATGTCCATCAATTCTGAGTTGGACATGGCTTTGTAAGTCAGGCAGAGATCTCCTCTGAGTAAGCGATATGTCACTGAGTATAGCCAGAGTTTTTTCAGTCAGGCTGCATAGGACATATGTTTGAGGCCAGTAATCCTCTTGGTGAGGTGCTTTTGTGGTCTTTCTAGCTGTTGGAAGTGTCTTGTGAGGTACATCCCAAATGGGGCATTGTACTCTATGATGGGTCTTCAGAGTGATGAGTAGAGGGGCACTATAACCTCTTTATTTCTAGATGCGAACCCCTTAGTAATTAGATGGGCCACATAGAAGGATTTCCTAAGTACTTTGGAAATATGATTGTCAAAGGCGAGATTACTATCTACCTGGGTCCCCAGATCTCTTATTACCTCTTCTGTATTAAGGGGGCTGCCGCCTATGTGGTAATTCGTGGGTGTTTTGTTTTTCCCAAACGGGATGACTATGCATTTTTTGGTATTTAGCTTGAGGCCATGACTTTGACACCAGGTGTCTATCTCAGTAAGGCCTTTTTGAAATTTGTCCATGTCAGCCGGAGAGTCAGTTATGGGTCCCAGTTTGCAGTCATCGGCAAACTTGGTTAGCCATAGTCCTCCTGTGTTTGACTGTACTTCTGAGAAATATATGCTAAACAGTAGGGGTCCCAGAACCGAGCCTTGTGGGACACCACTTGTGACTGGTTTAGAGTCAGACCTGGAGCCCGCTATTCTTACTGTGTGAGTTCTGCCTGTAAGCCAGTTGGCAACCCATCTTATGACGTAGGGGTTTATGTTCAGGCTGGTGAGTTTTTCTATAATACCCAAGTGAGCAATGATGTTGAATGCCTTGTTGAGATCAAGGTAGGTTGTGTGAACCACCTTTCCCTCGTCTATGGCCTTGGTGACTGTCTCGAAGAAATCAGCAAGATTTAGTAGGCATGATCTGCCCTTAACAAAGCTGAACTGGATCAGGTCAAGTGTTTGGAGGTTCCCAATGCCTTTGTTAATGAGTTCGATGATGATGCGCTCCATAGCCTTGCAGACCAGGCTAGTCAGGCTTATGGGGCAATAGTTACCAGGGTCAGTTGTGGCTCCTCCTTTGTGGAGCAGAATAACCATTGTTATGCACCATTCTATGGGCACATAGCCTGTGGAGAGGCTGAGATTGAACAGTGTGTTTAGGTGGGGGGTTAGTTTGTTCTGTAGTTTGTGCAAGACGCAGCCTGGGACACCATCTGGCCCCATTGATGCTGTGTTTTTAGCTTTTGAAAGGGCTGTTTTTACCTGTGCTTCTGTGATTTCCAGGACACTACACTTTTCCGGGATTGTTGTGGGTCCTTTTGAAGGTGAGAGGGAGGTGAAGTTTGCACTGAATCTATCTGCCAGGATGTTGGCAATATCAGTAGGTTCAATATATCTTGTGCTATTTTGCACTAGCTAAGAGCATATCTGCGAGTTGCCACTTAGATTCTTGACATAGCTAAAAAAGGCTTTGTGGTTATCTTTCAAATCCTTGGCTATTTTTCTTTTGAAGTTAGCCTTGGATGATTTTATGAAGGACCTTAGTTTCTTACTGATACTGATCAGGGATGTCTTTCCTTCTTGGGATTTGCTTTTTTTCTGAACTAGTTTCCTGCTTTTGTTGTATAACCTGTTTATGGCAGGGGTCCACCAGACTGGTTTCCTTTTCTTAGGGGAGTGAGTCTTGGTTTTTCTAGGGATGGCACGATCCATGCATCCTTGTAGGTGCTCATAGAGTGCAATTGTAAAGGATTCTGCATCTTGGGCAGTGTTATCCTTTAGCGTGGGGGCTGTGAAACTTACCACCTCTGCCTTAAGTAAGGTGAAGTTTGCTTTAGAAACGTTTTTCACTGTGGTTTCCTTGGTTGGGGGTGGTGGTGGGGTGTGGACATCCAGGGTGATTAGTTTATGGTCTGATCTACCAGTGACGGGTTGACCTCTGGTCCGAAACACCTGTCGCCCATGTTGGTGATGACCAGGTCCAATATGTTGTGGCCTCTGGTAAGGGAGTTTACCAGCTGATCCAAGGCATTTGAGTTTATAAATTCCAGGAAGCGGTGAGCCTGGGAGTTTGTACACAAGTAGGTTTCCCAGTTAATGGTAGGGTAATTGAAATCGCCCAATATCAGGATGTTCGGTAGGACCTTCATGTTTTCCAGTGTCTCCAGAAAGGTGGAGTGGTAGTCCTGGGTCATGGAGGGTGATCTGTAGCAGGCCACAATTTGCATTGCAGATTTGCCCGATGTTAGCTGCACATGGATGATCTCAGAGGTATCATGCTGCACCACTAATCTGGAGGTGTGGGTATCCTTGATGAATATGGATACACCCCCTCCTTTTGTGTTTTGGTCCGTGTTCTGTGGTCGAAATGTGTGCTATGAGTTATAGCCGAGTAGTGCTGGAGTGCTCTCTGGAGCCTTGAACCAGGTTTCAGTTACTGCACAGATGTCAACGTTCTCCATACTTAGGAGTGCTTCAAGTGCATGCATTTTGAGATTTAAACTCCTGGCATTGAGTAGCATAACCATCATTTTTTTACTTGTGCTGTTTACGGAGGTGGGTTTGAATTTTGAGCCTTGCCTAAAAAGGTACTATGGGGGGCAGCAAGAGCATTGCCAGTATTTGAAAGCCAAGGGGTGACAGGTGTAAGCCATCTCTTATAAAGTAACATGGCTTGTCGAGCATGTCATCCCAGGCTGACAGACACTGGATCCCCTTTGATTGACACCAGGAGCTTAGCCAATTGTTGAAATTGATCATTTTTTTTATACTGAGGTAGCATTCTTGGTGAGGGCAGGATGCTACTCAGGGTCAGGGTCATACCCGCCTGGGCTACATGATCAGAGAGCTCTTCCATGTCTCTTTTCATGTAGTCCAGGGAGGTACGTCTCAGGTCATTCACACCAACATGAACAATGACAGAGTCATATTTGTACTTGTTCTGGAGTGACCTGAGTACTTGTGTTATGTGGTGGATTCTGGCTCCCGACAGGCAGCTAACAGTAACCTTCTCCTTGTCCAGCCTAGTGAGTGGGGCATCAGTGTGCCTGACTATTGAGTCACTTATACATAGTGTGTTAAGTATGTTATTTCGCCTTAAGGGCTGTGATTGTGCGGCACATTGATTTTGTGTTTTGTGTTGCCTGGATTGTGATGGGAGGTGCAGGTTTTGTGCGTGTCTGTTTTGGAGCTCTCTGATGCTTTTGCAGGTTTTTATTTAGAGCCTCTGAGTATGATTTAGTGTATTTATATGTATTTTTTGCCAGTGCTGGTTTAGTAGCTCTATTTGAGGCTGGAGGTGTGGTGCAAGTGTTAACCTTCTCCTCATGAATGTCTGTTCCAGTCTTGGGTGGAGAGACCTTAGCCTCCAGTTTGGCTGTATAATTGCATCTCTCGCATATGTTAGTGTTTTGTGGTAGGAGGAGAGGGCTGTCTGTGTACATGAGGCAGTTGTAACATTGCCTCAGAATACCCAGATTCACCAGCTGGACTGGAGAGTACACCTGAAGTTGCCCTTTGGTCATGCCTGAATAGTAGGGTGTGCTGCTTAGTTGCTTGGTTGGTGAGGGGTGGATAAAGAGCCTTGCCCTGCTGGGCAGTCAAGTGCTGGCGTATATTAGTGCTTGCTATTAGGTCTGAGCAAATGCTGGGCTTTAGGATGCTTTTTGAGTGCTTAGGTTGAGAGTTAGACTAGTTTCAAGTGAAAAGCTGAAGAGGAGAATTAGTGGAGCTGGGCATAATTTAACCCTAGCTAACTGGTGCTGCCTGGTGCACAAAACTGTGCAAATGTGTTTTTTAAACTACTAACTTCTGGGCTGGAACCACTCCTCCAGGAACAGATGGCTGCTCAAAGTTCCCCTCTCTCACAGGTGAACAGAGAAACTTCCCTCTATCCAAGTAAGGTAGGGGTAACTCAGAAACTTGTAACATAGCCCTGAATTCAGCACTAGCCTGAAAACTGGACTATACTAGCTTAGAAAGGCAGGAAACAAGAATTTTTTTTTTGAAAAGAGAAGGCAAAAACAGTAAAAAGTACAATTAAAACAGCTTTAAACGACTACAAGCGATCAGAAAAGGCTATTGCACTTTAGTGTGTAGCCTACAACAGTTAAACAATTTATTTAAACAAAAAACAACTTTTTAAAAGTGCAGGCAGTCAAATAAGTACAATATGTGAAACAAACAAGCTTTTAAATCACGATAAGTGCTGGAAAATCAGCGTTTAGGTGTATAACAGTTAAGTACAGCAAGAAAATACAGAAAACTGATACTCAAATCACTTCAAAGTCTCTCTTTTAAGCTCGAAGGCTTGTATCAGTTTAAGGCTTTCTAGTGCTTTCCAGTAGGTTAGTTACAGGAAAGATGGAAACAAGCACAGATGTGGTCTTTTAAACAAGAAGGTTGAAAGAGATGGACAACTTCCCAAATGATCAATAAACTACAATTCCTGGGCCAAGAACCACTCCTCTTGTGGTAGACAGAATAACTAGTACTTACCACTCCCACTGATAAACTAGAAGGCTGCATTCCAACACAATGGCTTGGGGGGGCTCAGAAGCTTACAAACGGTCCTGGATACAGCAAATCTGTAACTGGACTAGACTAGTTACGGGAAAGGTGAGGATCAAGCACAAACATAGTGTTTAAAACCAGAAAGTTGAGAGAAATGGAAAAAAAACTGCCCAAACGGCCAATAAACTACAATTTCTGGGCCAGAACCACTCCTCTTGTGGTAGATAGGCTACCTAGTGCTTACCACTCCCACTGATAAGCTAGAAGGCTTCCCTCCAATACAGAAAGGCTTGCAGGGCTCAGAAGCTTACTAAAAGTCCTGGGTACTGCAACTCTGTATCTGGACTAGGTAGTAACAGGAAAGGAGGGAAACAAGTGCAAGTGCGGCTTTTAAACCAGAAAGTTGAAAGAGATGGGAAAAAACTGCCCAAATGGCCAGTAGCTACAATTTCTGGGCCAGGAGCCACTCCTCTTGTGGTAGATAGACTACCTAATGCTTACCACTCCCACTGATAAGCTAGAAGGCTTCCCTCCAACACAGAAAGGCTTGGGGAGCTCAGAAGCTTACAAAGAGTCCTGGATACAGCAAATCTGTACCTGGAATAGACTAGTTACAGGAAAGGTGGAGAACAAGCGCAAATGCAGGGTTTTAAGCCAGCAAGTTGAAAGAAATGGAAAACTGCCTAAACGGCCAATAAACTACAATTTATGGGCCAAAATCCACTCTTCCCACCATGTGGTCTAAACAATGAATGTAGTTGGAAAATTATTTTAGTATGAGTTTTCCTTTAAAAGTTAATTCTTTTGAATTTTATTGATTAATCTATTGTGTCTTAAGCATGTGTATATGGTTTGCTTTCTGTGGTTGAATTATTTTCCTTTGAAGGCATTAGCGAAATCATACCTCTCAATTGTACAGATTTTCACAGAATGTTCAGATTTTTGCCTCATATTTTTGGTCTGCTCTTCATAAAATTTTGGTTTTCTGGAAAATTACTGGCAAATCATTGAGGACTGAAGTCAGAAAATAATGACAGACGTTTGACTTACAGACTTCATACTCTTCAGAAAATGCATACTAATGCAACATCTGTTATTTTATCAACTTTCTATGGTTGTAAGAGCAATATTTAAAAATTGTCTCTATTTCTCTATTTTTGGACCTTTGTCCCATCATTATATATGCCTTTGTCCAGATTTCTCAGTATTAGAGGTTAAGAGGTAGGTGCTACATTAAATGGGTGTTTTATAATAAACTGTGCTTGGACTTCAATCATTTTATTTATTGTTTTGCACCTTGATACATTTATAGCAGTATATTGATGCTTAAATGTACAAGATTGTGCAACATGGTCTTCTGAGACTTGTACAAAAGAGCCTGTAAGTGTGCTATAAATAATGACTATACTGGTAGCTTATAATGTGTCATACACGTATGTGAGTAAATACTGTCTTTCTGTCATTGATGCGTGCATATCTGCTTTTCCACTGAGTCTGTAAAAAATACTTCATTCACACCAGTAACAAAAAAGGTAATTTGCAGTAAATTGTAGACCTGGAGGCTGAGTCCTTTCACTTTCCTACAGCAAATAGAAATCATCTGGCTTCCATTCAGCTTGGTTCTTGATGTCAATAATTCTTCGCATTTTTAAGTCTCTTTCAATATTCTGTACTGAGTCTGTCATAGTTACTGATGGCATTAATGTATGCAACCATCGCTATCCACCTGTGATGCCTTGGTTTTTAGTTGCTGGCACATTCTATAAGTATGATGTCCCCTGCATGGTCATTCAGGAGTACCTCCATTTCCTACTATTCAAATTTTATGTTTCTCCTAATAACACACACTGAAACATAGGGGGTTGGGAGATTCATATAATGGTTAAGTTGTTTACTCGAGGTATAGGGTTTGACTTTAATGAAAAGTAAATTGACTAGCCTTAAAATAGCCCACAAGGGCAGCTAGCCTTGTATTTGCATATCATTCTGAAAAAAAATGCATGTTAATGGAAAACCTGTTATTTCACCCCACTCTGATCCCCATGTCTCTGATGGACAGAGATTGACAGTAAGTCTGTCCCCAACTGACATCCCTCCCCCACAATAACCCTAAGCTATCTCTTGGGTGGCTTAATGGCTAAGGTGTTTGCCTTACAAACCTAAGGTGCAGGGCTTGACTCTCACAAGGGATAATTAGCTAGGTTTAAAATGGCTCACAAGGGCAGTTAGCTTAGTACTAAACTATGAACCTATGAACCACCATATAGGTGTCCAAGGAACTCTGGGACAAAACTAGGTTGTGTTGCATGGCTTGGTGCTTATTAGCTTAGTATGAAACTATAGGTCACATGACATAGGCCAGCACTACAAAATCAAAATCTTGATTTTCAACATGCCTAACCAATATGTTTAGCTTTACCTAAACTGTTAGCTAATAAAACTGAAGTTTTTTCAGCACTGTAATTTCAGAGTGACAGTTCTACCAACTGTATTGCAAAACATCCTGTAAATGTTACAAAACATACTGCAAGACTAAAATGTCGAATGAGGATTATTTCAACATTTGTATCTTGCTCATTTATTTATCTGTCTTTTTTGGCCGAGAAAGTTGTACTGGGCAGAACACATTTTCAGTGGAGGCCCAAGGAGAAAAAATTCCCAATACATTTATATTAATAAGTGAATTTCAGACAGTTATCAGAAAAGCAGTAGTTACATTTCTCAGAAAAGACAAACATAATTACAAGATAGGCATATACAGTAAAATATTTATATCAACAATTTTAAGTTTATACAATTAACTTTAATTTAACTTTAAGAATGAAATAAAAAGTACATTGATAAATGACAGGAAAGACAGAGAGTGGGAGGGCAGTTTGAGGGTTAATGAGACTTTGAGGTAAAAGAGAATATATAGGTTTGACAGTAGAGAGCTTCTAGGGTTGTTAATTATTAGAGATCTGGAGAGAAAACTTAACCAATTGATTGGTTTAGGTGCTGTTTAAGGAAGGTTTTGCATCTGTTAGCATCATCTGTATTTTTAAGTAGGTAGTGATTTTGCTCAAGAGTTCTGATATGTAGTGGGAGTAGACAGCAGTGTTGACTGATTCTTTACTAATACATACTAGGAGTTTATTGCTAGATCAAAGGTCTCTAGGAGGACAGTATTATAGTAGAGTGTTCTGCAATGCTGGGCATTTATTGGGAAAATATAGGAGTTTGTGGGCAGTGCTTAGCTGTGTGTTGATAAGCTGATGTGGGAGTTTGTGACTGTTTGTTTTAGAACACACTGATGTGTTCTGCTAGGGAGGGCAGTTGCAAATGCATTTACCTTATAGCAGAAAGAGGCCACCTTTGTTTCATAGGTAGTGTTGTTGTTTATAAAAATAAGGGGAGCATATAGCAGAAAAGGAAGGAGGTAAAGTAATTCAAACAATATCTGTCAGGGATTGCTTCACCCTATAGAGAGAGACAAGATTTGGTGAGTTTTCTTGACAGAATGAAGTATGTGATGATCAGCCTTGAGGTTGCCATTGATTATGAATCCAAATAGTTTAGTTTGGCTAACAGTTTCTATATTAATGTTATTATTGGAGGTAATATGAAATGTATTTCCGGTTAAGGTACTGTTTTGGGGTGAATAACATAAGATTTTATCTTTTGGGATTGAGAAGTAAGTTATAGTTTTTCATCCAGGATTCCATGGCAGTGAAGTAGTGTTGGGTGATTAAAGCTTCTGTTATGGATGGGGCTGAGCATATAAAGATTGAGTTATCAAGATATTGTGCAAAATGAACAAAATTAGTAGTGGAATGGAGTTTATGAAAATGTTAAGCAAGTGTTGGTCAAGTCAAGTATTGATCTTTGGGGAGCAAAAAAACAGACAGGGAGAATGGTAAGAGATTTTGCTGCCATTTACCAGCCTGCTGGTGATTGGATGAATAACAGAGGAACCAGGAGATGGAGAAATAAGTGATATCTAGGGGATGAAGTTCAGAAAGTAGCTTTTGGTGGGACACAGCATAAAATGATTCCCTCATTCCTATTTTGGTTGTCTACGTTGGTAAAGTTACGAAGAATGAAAATAGTGTTATGGTGGGTCTAAACACACTTGATCTTGAAAAGAATGTTATGTTTACTTAAATATTGTGTAAACTGTGTATGGATACATATCTTAAGAATTTTTGAGAGAGATGATAAAACTGTAATGGGTTTATTTTATTTATTTTACATTTGTTAACCGGGGGTGTCTGACTGAGCCGAAAAGGCCATTTTTCAGCAGAGGCCCTGTGAGAAAAGCTCCACATAGAAAAATTACAGATACATTTAGACATGATCAGTGTACACACAAATTACAACAGACATGATTTTACAGTGGTATGCAGCTCATCAACAGTTACAGTGGAGAGAACAAAAAACAAAATATTTAAAAATAAAGGTACTTAATAAATTTGTGGTGTACAGCTGAAATTTGGGACATAGGTAGAATACATACATAGTACATAAGTACAGTACATACATTGTAGATTAGCCAGTGTTTGTGACAATAGTTTTCAATCTTAATCAAGTACTCTAGGTTTAGTAAGTGTACCTTATCCACTTTCACTAGCCTGGGGAGCAATCATGGCACTGCCAACTTTGCTTGAGATGTTGCCTGATGAGGTCTTTAAAGGAGGCTTTGGATGATGTGTTTTGAATGCTAGTGGGGACAGAGTTCCATTTTTTAGCCACTGAACTACTGTATAGTGTATCTCCAAAGCTATTGTAGCTGTTGGTGACTTCTAGTTGTAGTTTGCTTGATGATCTAAGAGGCCTTTTGGCTGAGTGATGTTGCACTAGGTTTTTGAGGGCAGGACACTTATTGGGATGGTAATAGCTAGAATGACAGAGGCAGAGATGATTGTAGGTTAGGAGGTTGGGCAGTTCAAGCCAGTGGAGCTGTCTCAAAGCAGTACAGTGATGAGTTCTATATGAGCAATTTGCAGCAAAGTGGGCAATTTTGTTATAGCAAGCTTCCATTTTGCTTAGTTCAGTTTTGTTGAGATTAGTCAGAATGGGAGATGCATAGAGTAGGGTGGATAGAAGTTGGGAGTGAGCAATGGCTGATCTTGTGTTGTTGGTAAGAAATGGTTTGATACGGTAGAGTGATCCCAGTTTGGCATGTACTTTTTAATAGTTAAGTTGAGACGACTATCAAATTTTAGGTGGGAGTCTATGGTTATTCCCAATAGCTTAGCCTGTGCCACTGGAGTGATTGGAGTAGCATTTGTGGAGTAGGTAGTGAATTGACTGTTATCAGTGTTTTTGTCAGAACTGGTTATAATCATAAGCTGAGTTTTCTTTAGATTGAGGATAAATTGGGTTTTGGTTAGGTAGTTTTCAACGTCAGACAATGCTAGTTGAGTTGTTTGCAGGAGGGTGGGAATGTTTTGTGCAGCACAGATTAAGGTGGTGTCATCTGCATACTGAATGATAGATGCATGCTGTGTGGAGGTATGGAGGTCATTTGTGAAGATTGTGAATAGTAGTGGTTCTAAGATAGAACCTTGTGGGACTCCTATAGTTATGGGCAGCTGAGGAAAGAGAGAATTTTCCCATTTCACAGCTTGGTACCTGTCAGTTAAGTAGCTTTGGAACCAGATAAGAGTGGACTTTGATAGGTGATACTGGTTTAGTTTGTTTAGCAGGATTTGGTGCGAGACTGTGTTGAATGCTTTGGACATATCCAAAAAGAGTGGACACCTGCAAGCCTTCATTTTTGAGATGGTTTACTGTGTCTGTGAAGCAGAGGAGAGCTGTAGTGGTACTATGGGCAGGTCTGAAACCATGCTGAGTAGGTGACAGGATGTTGCTGTCTAGGAGATATTTTAGCATCTGGGTATGGATGCATTTTTCTAGGATTTTGGCCAGGGGGATGAGTAAAGCAATGGGTCTGTAATTATTAAGTTCAGTGGAAGTCCCACCTTTATGTATGGGTGTCACATGGGATATTTTCCAGAGTTTGGGCACATAGTTTTCAACAATTGATCTGTTTTTGAGAGTGGAGATTGGGATAGCAATAGCATCTGCTGTGATATTCAAGAAATAGCTGGGGAGTAGGTCGGCTGCTGTTGATGAGGTTTTCAGTTTGGAGAGCATGCTTTTGATTGAAGTGGTGGAAACTGTTTTGAGGGTAAAGCTTGTATTAGTGCTATTTGTGTTGGGGGGGGGGGGTAGTGAGGAAGAAACTGTCCTGTGATACTAAGGATAGAATTGAGTTCACAAAGTGGGAGTTGAATTGTGTTTCGATGTGAATTTTAATGTTAAGGGTGGTTGGTTTGGGGGTAGCCTTTTGGGTAGGGTTTAGTAGCTGGTTTACATTTTTCCAAAACTTTTGGGGATTGTGTTGGTATTTAGTTTATAATGTCATGTAGTAGGATTTTTTATCCGGCCTAATGCATTTTTTTGCATGGTTACACAGTTCTTGGTACTTAGTTAGGCTTTGTGTTTCTTTGTTTTTTTGATAGTAAAGCCAGGCAGTGTCCCTGGACTTGAGGATTTGTTTGGTTTCTTTACTGAGCCAATGGATTATAGAGGTTCTAACCTTGATTTTGCACAATGGAGTGAGAGTGTTTAGGTGCTGTAGAAATGTTTTGTTGAAATATGCTTCATCCTGGTCAAGTGGGAGGGTTTTTAAGGGGGTCCCGTCACAGTTAGAGAGTAAAGTATTGAGGATCTCAGGAGATAATTTTTTTGTGTTTCTAGTGGATATATAGTTAGTGGTTTTGCATATACTTATTCTACTATGTACAAAGTATATTATGTTGTGGTCACTTAAGGTGTCTTGGAGACAGCCTGCATGGGGGTACAATGTGGGGTTGTTAGGACCCAGTCAAGAATGGATTCCTTTTTAGATTTTTTATCACATCTAGTTGGAATTTGGACTAGATGCTGGTAGCCATAGAGATTTATTAGATTACTTGGTGGTTCTGATATGCAGGTAAACCAATCTAGGTTGAAATCCCCCATAATAAGGGTTTCTTGTGAGTATGTGGAAGAACACCAGGATAAGAAGTCTTCAAGGCTAGCAGGTGTATTACCAAGTGGAATATAGATCACAATTGTGGTGATGACCTTTTTAGGGTGAAGTTGAAGTTGTGAGATAAGTATGTCCTAATTATTGGGGGAGGGGTAGGAGTTTGGTAATTGACATACAGTTAAGTTGGACTTATACAGTAAGGCAGTTCCACCCCCTTTATGAAGTGGTTTGTCTTGTCTAATGATATTGTAGCCGGTAGGGAGACCTTCTGAGTTAGCTATGTTTTTATTTAGCCAGGTTTCTGTTAAAGCAACTCTGTCTGGGGAGTAGTGCGCTATTGTGGCCTGGAGTTCAGGTATTTTATTTTTGATACTTCTAATGTTAATATTTAGCATTAAAAGATGGTCGGTTTTGCTGCTTTTGTTGATTTGCCCTGGGATGAAGATAGTGGGGGTGTTATGTTCTGACATTGGTTTTGGAGCAGTTTGTGTTGGACAGGATGGATTTGGGCCTGGGTTGGGGTGGATATCCCCACTTATGGTGAGCCTGGTGTTAAAATGGTGATACAGATGTTGGAGTTTAGTGAAGTGTGTGAGAAAGTATTGTGTTTTATTGGAGTAGGAATGTGAGCATATGTGTTTAGTTCTGAATTGGTCCATTATGTAGTTCTTGAACAATTGTGGACAGATATTATTATAATGTGTGGTGTCTGTATATGAGAGTGCATAATGTAGTGTTGTGCTACTAAGTTAGGGATATTTCTAGAGTGATAACTTGTGGTGTTATAAATAATTATGAGAAGACAGACTAGACTTAGTTGTGTGATAGTCATGGTTATAAAGTTTAAGATGGTACTAGGTGAGGTCTGAATAGGAATTATAGGGTTGCACTATATGTTGATGGGTAAGTATTATGATGGGGTATTATAAAGGATTTTTTTATGTAAGAAAGAGAAGGCATAGATTTCAGTTATTTTGCAGCTCATCAGAATGGAGACTAGGAAAGCCATGGTGTCTGCAGAATTTTTTTAGATATTCATAGCAAATGTTAGCAGCTAGGGCTGATGGGTTTAGTTTACTAAGTCACAGTTTAATACTTGAGTTTGGGACATGGTGAAAGAAATGACTTCATGTAGTTTTTTGAAAAGGTTTTGCTAGAGGGAAGTGTGACTTTCATTCAGCTGAGAAGAACTGTTAGGATAAAATGAGTGTTGAATTGAGTGGAGATGGAATCACTATTGTTAGATTATTAGGACAGTAGGGTGTAATTCTTTAGGGCTGACTAGAATCACTGAAATTATTTTGGTGGTTATATTAGAGGTTGTGATAATACGCTTTCTCATCTGATTTAACATGGAACTTAATGAGTTTTCTGAGATGTCTAAAAGTTCGGTAGGTATACTGTGTTTTATTTCTGTACCATTCATTCAAGCTTTGTCTCTCTGCATCATGAGCTGTTTTGTCTCTTTTGTTAACTATTGTTTTGTATTAGACCTTATCCATTTTGTCTTAACTGTTGCTAATTCATTTAGACATTTTAGGAAGGAGTAGTTGAAATGAGTAATTGCTTAATCTAGAGTTATTGTTCTTTAAACTTTCCAGTTACAAAGGATGAGAGCTATGATAAATGTTTTTTGTCAAATCATTTTGCACAGTAACGTATAATGATAACATTATATATCTGGCTTTAGACAACTTCTTTGGGTGGATTATGTTGTTGACTTATTGCATAGGTTGGGAAGTGACCACTGATAGTATCAGGTAAATATCCAAAAGATGTTATGTTGTAGTGTTTGTTTGTCTGTCTATTTGTTAGAATCCAGTCCAGTATAGACTGTTAGTGTTTTGTTGTCTAGTTTTAGAGTTTATTAGTAAGGTGAAACCACATACATTTACATAATTTTATTGCTGCTGTTATTGAGAAATTTCAAGTGAAATGTTTAGGTCTCACAGTATGGAGGCTTCATGGGGATATTTTCTTATATCCAGTGTAGATTTTCTGTTGTAATAATGCTACTGCCTGGCTGGATATATACTGTGAAGATACATATGGACTTTATTTGGCTGATTGTGAAATGAGTCAGCAGAAGTTTGGCATTATTGATTGTTGTGATAGTTAGCTGGGTTGGGATTATTTCTAAGTTGTTCTTATAAATAATGGCTATGCCTCCTGCTCCATTAAGTTTTCTATACATTCTGAATATGTTGTAGCTTGTGGGAATGATTTGCTGTTGATAATTCATGTTTTAGCCTAGTGTCTGTGGCAAATATAATATATAGAGAGTATGTAGCTAACCATGTTGAATATTTTAAATTTTGTTGCAGATTCTTCTGAAATGAATGCTGAAAAGAGCAAGGTTACAGCCATTAGAAGGGGGTGTTGTTATGTGTGCACTGGATGTCATTAGGTTGGCTGTGCTGAATGGGTGCTGCAGGGGGCAATGGTTTAAGTGGACCACTCCACTAAGTTTCTGATTGGAAGTGGGGTAGGTTTTGGAGGACCACTCCACTATGTTTCTGACTGGAAGTGAGGTGAGTAGGATTATAGAGTCACTTGTATTTTTAAGTAAGTTTTATTGGGAATGGGTGAGTTGTATTCCTAACATTAACATACTTATGAAGGATGAGATCTGAGCATGTAGATTTGTACTGGTAAACAGATATATTTGGAGAGAAGGGGTTATTGTGCTGTAGTGTATGTGAATCAGTGATGGAAATATGATACAGAGTTTGAGTGATATGCTAAGTGATGAGGGGAGTCAATGTAGTGAGTGTGTAAATAAGTGAGTTATTATCAGTGTGAGCTGAGATAGAGGGATATATATATATATTTGAGATGATGATTTTTATTCCTAATCATGTTTTCAGTACTTCATAAAATAAATTCTGCTCTTGAGAAATCTAGTCCAAATACTGTTAGAATTGTAAAACACAGCAGAGATTTGAATTTTTATTCCAACAAAAGAACAGGTTTGTAGAGAGAAAATCCACAATTAGTCAACAACTATGGAATAACTATTCTCCACAAAAAGGAAAACTGCTAAAAACAAGAATTCCCAAGACTGTGGTGAGAGATGATTAGTGTTGAAATTCAGATTACATTACCATGATCATATTCTTCAAGAATTCTCAGTTTCCATGCATTATGTCATATTAGTGTCAATGGAGGTGCTTCCAAAGTCTAGGATATCATTGCGGGTATCTTGATAGCTGATGTCCCTGTCACTGTGAATGATAATGATGATCATCCCCTTTTTCCATTTGTCTAGATGGGGTTGTGCAGTCATGTGAACTTCCATGATCTCTCTTGGTTCAGTGTAATTCTAGTACCTTCTTATGCAACCATGCCTGACTGTTACAGGTCTTTTTCCCATGGTCCATCCATATCTTTGCTGAATGCCCTTGCTTCCTCTTGCCTTGATGCTGTGCATCCCAAATTCTCTTCCCCAAGCTGTCCTCTGCTTTCCATCACTTGTGCCTACAGCACTTTAATTTGTTTCCATTGACCTTCTCTGTAATTGATGTCATTTGGAATTCTGATCTGTTGTCCTCCTTTCTTTGTCTTTCCAACTGTGTGCATCCTACCACCCATTCCATGCACTTCATCTACATCAGTTTTAGCTTAGAAAAGTAGAATGAAGTATCCACCAAGCACAAATAAATCGATGCTCAAAGGAAAAAATGCTTTAATAAGCACTGTAAAAAACACTCCAATACAAAGACCGGGTCTAGAAATACAAAAGCAATAACGTATCCACTATCACGTTTTCGTCGCCAACTTCATCAGTTAAACATCCATCTTTAAAAGTTAAATGCTTTTATATGTTTTTCAAATTACATCACAGTACTGAAAGCCAATCATGTTGGACCATTTACTAAGGTTAATTGTTGGAACTGATTGGTTCATACAGTCTTCACAAGCCAAGGTTAAAACCACATCTCTGAATAAAATAAATCCACACTTTAATTACAATAATAATTTAAAAACATCTTTAAAAAGTTGATTAAAAACATTGTTTTGTAACACCATTTAAAATAATTTAAAATGCTTTCTACATTAAATGTGAATGAAGCATGTGAATCTGGGTTTAAAAATGACACCATCTTGTGGCCATAGTGTATAATTACAACTGAACCAACAGCTGGTAATATAAAATCCTGAGAAGGGTATGTTTCTTGTAATTGCAACAAAAGAACATATCAAAAGTTTTTGAACATTGTTTTAGCTCTTTGTATTAGAGTTTTGCAGCTCTCAACTTCAATACTGGAGCTAATGATACCATGTCATTCAGCCCTAAATTACGGTTAGCATCTAAAAAAAGTTGCCAATACAGTTCCTTGTATTCAATAAGTGTTTCCCACATCCCACCTCTTGGGTTAGTGGGGACAACTTCAAGTATAAAAAGAATAACCTGATGTGTTACATTTGGCTGAATGCTTGCTAAGTGCGTTTTCTCATTCATCACCTTGACATCGTATAAGTGCTCATATATTCTCTGTCTGAGCTTTCTTTCGCTCTTCCCTACGTAGAAGGAGGGACATTTTTACAAACAGCCAGATATATGATGCCTTTGGTGTCACAGTTAGCAAATGTATTCAATTGCAAGGTCATATTTCTTGCTTCTAAAAAATTGTTTCACCACAATGCAAATGTGTGCAGTATTTACATCTCCCACATTTGTATAATCCTTTCTTGGTTCTATTGCTACTGTTCTGTGTGTTGACATTTGTCCTTCCTTCCAAGTAGTTTTGATGCTCTTCCCTTTCCGATAGACATGGGACAACTCTTTATCGAAAATATGTTCAAGGTCTGAAAATTTCGAAAAACTATGCCATTCCCTTGAAAAAATGTTCCTAACAAAGGCTGATTGTTCATTAAAGGTTGTAATTAACCCTGTTTCTTTTGCCCCAAAATTACTTGCTTGTCCTTTATTGTGGGTTAATTGTTCTTCTTCACCTAAAATAGGTGCAAATACATCTGTTCTTTTTGTGTTGACTTCTTTTAGTATTTTGTTGAACATTTCCAAAGGATACCCTCTCTGGGTAAAAAGGCCCCTTAAGAAGTTGGTTTCTTCGTATAAGACTTTGTTGTCTGAAGTCATTCTGCTAGATCTGACCAATTGACCCTTTATTACCCCTTTCTTCTGGTGGGGGGGGTGGCAACTGGTGTAATGCAGATAAGAATTGGAGAAGGTTTCTTTTCTGAAAATCCTTGATGTAAATTTCCCTTCCCTTTTCTCTATGTGGACATCTAGATATTTCAGTTCTTGTTCATCAAAGTTACCAGTAAAAGCCAAAAGGTCGTAGTATTGTTTACGTGTGTTAAAAGATTGTTGAAATTTTCTCTACTACCCTTCCAAAAGAAACACAGATCATCTAAGAACCTAGTATAAAGGGAGCATTCCTTAAATAGGGGTTTCTGATGAGAAAATTTTCTTCCCAAAAGGCCATGATGATATTTGTAGGCTGGTGCACAGTGTGCACCCATTGCAACGCCTTTTCTTGTTTGTAGTACTCCCTTGGAAATAGATGAAATTGTTTTTGAGAACTATTTCCATCAATGTCAAAATGTTCGTGAAGTCAATGTGTGTCAGTTTTTGCTTTCTATTAATTTCTCCTCAAACCAAGATAAACCCAGGTCATGTGGAATACAACCAAATAGGTCTATAACGTCCATGGTTCCGAAAGAAGTGTTCTCACTGTATAGGGTAGGTTTGATTCTTCTCAACAGGTCCCAAGAGTCTTTTAAAATGTTTTCACATCCTTCAAGGACATGTTTAATCTTGTGATCAACATATTTTGCTAATGGAGCTGTTATAGAACCCTCCGCTGACACTATCGGTCTAAGGGGGGGGTCGCAGGCGTTTTTATGAACTTTGGGTATTCCAAAAATGCAGGGAATTTTCGGTTTGTCAACTACCAAGAATTTGTACGTGTCTTGATCTATTGAACCCTGCATTAGCATGTCATAAAGTAAAGCCTGGATCTTTCTATAGGCTATGTTCACTTCATTGATAGACACTCTAGTGTATTTGTCTGGATCATTTAGTAAGTCCAACATTTTCCCTTCATATTGGATAGTTTCCATGACCACGACCCCTCCTCCCTTGTCAGGTTTCATAACTCTCAGATTGTGGTTGTCACTAATAGCTCTTAAGGTGTTTTCTCTTCCGTTGTTAAATTGGAGTGAAAGGTTTTTGTTGTCAGGTGAGATCTAATTTCATGTTCTACCTTAAGCTCAAAGTTCTTAAGTTGGGGGTGTGTGGGAGGGTTGAATGTGCTTTTCCGCTTCAAGACCTGTCTATCATAGTCTACAGTTTTGTCCTTGAAAAACAGCTCCAAATTCTTTTCGGATAAACAACTTGATGTCTATCAGAAGTTTAAAGATGTCCGTTTTTGTGTGGGAACAAAAGTGAAGCCTTTAGAAAATAAATCGAACCAACTCTTGTTGATGCTGACACTAGAATAATTGTAAATGTTAAATCCATTGAATGTCCAGGTGTTGAGAATGTTGGTGATACCATCTTCTAATTCCAACCCTGCCTCGCTGTCTGGAAAGGTCTCCCCTTCCCCTGTAGTTTTGAATTGTAATAAACCTTCCCTTGTTGCATGAGTCTCTCTGATCTCCTTAATGGGGCATATTCTTCTGGCCCTGGGGCTTGTTCCTGTTGTTCATCAATTTCCACTTCCCCATTCACATTCGTGTGTCTCTTGCCTCCCTGGTTCACATAACTATTTCTGTAAGTAGTTCTTGGTTTGGGGTAGTGTGTTTTGTTTTGTACTCATCTTGGTCCCTTTTGATTTTCCCTATTTTCCTAGTCTGAACCTCCTTGCATTTAGCATCTACTTTGTGAAACACATTTTGGTATTTTAATTTATTGGCTTCAATAGAATACAACAAATCGTTTGTAATAGCTTTGTTGGTTTTCAATGTCTAATTGTAGCTTTTCCATAACCCTTTCATTATTATTAATAATAGCTTTCATTATATTCATGCCACAGTTATCAAAAATAGAAATGAGCTCGTTACAAAATTCAGACCCATCAACAACATTGTTAGGGTATTTGCAGACCCTTAAACCCTTTGGTACAATGCTCAAGGAAATACAGTACTTTAAATAATCATTGTCAATTTCTAAAGTTTTGTATTTAATCAAAAGAATTCTAAATCATTAAGTAGTGTAGAAAAATTAGAGTTAGTTTGCACAGTTGGACTGCGTGCTAAATCAAAGCTATATTTAGCTTTAAAACAGTCTGAAAACAGTTTCTGTGTACCTGTGGAAACGTTAGATATGTCCGTGCACTCTTGGTGCCGTTTCCTCTGACTTTTCGGTCTCACCGATATATCATCACCGCCATTACTGTTAGCGTTCCCTTGATCAATCGTGATGTGTGGAACCCATCCAGACTGTTTCCACTGTCTAAATCCTCTCTGTTTGAAAAATTGTTTCCTTCTTCATCGCGAATATTACAGTCTGTCACAGTCTGCTTCCGATTCACTTCCTGGTTCCCGGGAGTTGTGAAAGCATTGCAATGGAGGCAAATGACTGGCTGAGCGGTGTCAGCAAGGCAACCAACTGCGTGAGTTGCCCGATCAACTTCCTTAGTTCCCCAGTCTCGGAGCTCCTAGGAGCTAGATCTGTGCTCGGCAGTGGCTCCATAACACAAACCAATAAAAAGTAGTGAGCCAAACAGCCAAATAAACTGAGAAAAGTAGAATGAAGTATCCACCAAGCACAAATAAATCGATGCTCAAAGGAAAAAATGCTTTAATAAGCACTGTAAAAAACACTCCAATACAAAGACCGGGTCTAGAAATACAAAAGCAATAACGTATCCACTATCACGTTTTCGTCGCCAACTTCATCAGTTAAACATCCATCTTTAAAAGTTAAATGCTTTTATATGTTTTTCAAATTACATCACAGTACTGAAAGCCAATCATGTTGGACCATTTACTAAGGTTAATTGTTGGAACTGATTGGTTCATACAGTCTTCACAAGCCAAGGTTAAAACCACATCTCTGAATAAAATAAATCCACACTTTAATTACAATAATAATTTAAATACATCTTTAAAAAGTTGATTAAAAACATTGTTTTGTAACACCATTTAAAATAATTTAAAATGCTTTCTACATTAAATGTGAATGAAGCATGTGAATCTGGGTTTAAAATGACACCATCTTGTGGCCATAGTGTATAATTACAACTGAACCAACAGCTGGTAATATAAAATCCTGAGAAGGGTATGTTTCTTGTAATTGCAACAAAAGAACATATCAAAAGTTTTTGAACATTGTTTTAGCTCTTTGTATTAGAGTTTTGCAGCTCTCAACTTCAATACTGGAGCTAATGATACCATGTCATTCAGCCCTAAATTACGGTTAGCATCTAAAAAAGTTGCCAATACAGTTCCTTGTATTCAATAAGTGTTTCCCACATCCCACCTCTTGGGTTAGTGGGGACAACTTCAAGTATAAAAAGAATAACCTGATGTGTTACATTTGGCTGAATGCTTGCTAAGTGCGTTTTCTCATTCATCACCTTGACATCGTATAAGTGCTCATATATTCTCTGTCTGAGCTTTCTTTCGCTCTTCCCTACGTAGAAGGAGGGACATTTTTACAAACAGCCAGATATATGATGCCTTTGGTGTCACAGTTAGCAAATGTATTCAATTGCAAGGTCATATTTCTTGCTTCTAAAAATTGTTTCACCACAATGCAAATGTGTGCAGTATTTACATCTCCCACATTTGTATAATCCTTTCTTGGTTCTATTGCTACTGTTCTGTGTGTTGACATTTGTCCTTCCTTCCAAGTAGTTTTGATGCTCTTCCCTTTCCGATAGACATGGGACAACTCTTTATCGAAAATATGTTCAAGGTCTGAAAATTTGAAAAACTATGCCATTCCCTTGAAAAATGTTCCTAACAAAGGCTGATTGTTCATTAAAGGTTGTAATTAACCCTGTTTCTTTTGCCCCAAAATTACTTGCTTGTCCTTTATTGTGGGTTAATTGTTCTTCTTCACCTAAAATAGGTGCAAATACATCTGTTCTTTTTGTGTTGACTTCTTTTAGTATTTTGTTGAACATTTCCAAAGGATACCCTCTCTGGGTAAAAAGGCCCCTTAAGAAGTTGGTTTCTTCAGAGAAGACTTTGTTGTCTGAAGTCATTCTGCTAGATCTGACCAATTGACCCTTTATTACCCCTTTCTTCTGGTGGGGGGGGTGGCAACTGGTGTAATGCAGATAAGAATTGGAGAAGGTTTCTTTTCTGAAAATCCTTGATGTAAATTTCCCTTCCCTTTTCTCTATGTGGACATCTAGATATTTCAGTTCTTGTTCATCAAAGTTACCAGTAAAAGCCAAAAAGGTCGTAGTATTGTTTACGTGTGTTAAAAGATTGTTGAAATTTTCTCTACTACCCTTCCAAAAGAAACACAGATCATCTAAGAACCTAGTATAAAGGGAGCATTCCTTAAATAGGGGTTTCTGATGAGAAAATTTTCTTCCCAAAAGGCCATGATGATATTTGCGTAGGCTGGTGCACAGTGTGCACCCATTGCAACGCCCTTTTCTTGTTTGTAGTACTCCCCTTGGAAATAGATGAAATTGTTTTTGAGAACTATTTCCATCAATGTCAAAATGTTCGTGAAGTCAATGTGTGTCAGTTTTTTGCTTTCTATTAATTTCTCCTCAAACCAAGATAAACCCAGGTCATGTGGAATACAACCAAATAGGTCTATAACGTCCATGGTTCCGAAGAAGTGTTCTCACTGTATAGGGTAGGTTTGATTCTTCTCAACAGGTCCCAAGAGTCTTTTAAAATGTTTTCACATCCTTCAAGGACATGTTTAATCTTGTGATCAACATATTTTGCTAATGGAGCTGTTATAGAACCCTCCGCTGACACTATCGGTCTAAGGGGGTCGCATGCGTTTTATGAACTTTGGGTATTCCAAAATGCAGGGAATTTTCGGTTTGTCAACTACCAAGAATTTATGCGTGGCTTGATCTATTGAACCCTGCATTAGCATGTCATAAAGTAAAGCCTGGATCTTTCTATAGGCTATGTTCACTTCATTGATAGACACTCTAGTGTATTTGTCTGGATCATTTAGTAAGTCCAACATTTTCCCTTCATATTGGATAGTTTCCATGACCACGACCCTCCTCCCTTGTCAGGTTTCATAACTCTCAGATTGTGGTTGTCACTAATAGCTCTTAAGGTGTTTTTCTCTTCCGTTGTTAAATTGGAGTGAAAGGTTTTTGTTGTCAGGTGAGATCTAATTTCATGTTCTACCTTAAGCTCAAAGTTCTTAAGTTGGGGTGTGTGGGAGGGTTGAATGTGCTTTTCGCTTCAAGACCTGTCTATCATAGTCTACAGTTTTGTCCTTGAAAACAGCTCCAAATTCTTTTTCGGATAAACAACTTGATGTCTATCAGAAGTTTAAAGATGTCCGTTTTTGTGTGGGAACAAAAGTGAAGCCTTTAGAAAATAAATCGAACCAACTCTTGTTGATGCTGACACTAGAATAATTGTAAATGTTAAATCCATTGAATGTCCAGGTGTTGAGAATGTTGGTGATACCATCTTCTAATTCCAACCCTGCCTCGTCTGGAAAGGTCTCCCCCTTCCCTGTAGTTTTGAATTGTAATAAACCTTCCCTTGTTGCATGAGTCTCTCTGATCTCCTTAATGGGGCATATTCTTCTGGCCCTGGGGCTTGTTCCTGTTGTTCATCAATTTCCACTTCCCCCCATTCACATTCGTGTGTCTCTTGCCTCCCCTGGTTCACATAACTATTTCTGTAAGTAGTTCTTGGTTTGGGGTAGTGTGTTTTGTTTTGTACTCATCTTGGTCCCTTTTGATTTTCCCTATTTTCCTAGTCTGAACCTCCTTGCATTTAGCATCTACTTTGTGAAACACATTTTGGTATTTTAATTTATTGGCTTCAATAGAATACAACAAATCGTTTGTAATAGCTTTGTTGGTTTTTTTCAATGTCTAATTGTAGCTTTTCCATAACCCTTTCATTATTATTAATAATAGCTTTCATTATATTCATGCCACAGTTATCAAAAATAGAAATGAGCTCGTTGCAAAATTCAGACCCATCAACAACATTGTTAGGGTATTTGCAGACCCTTAAACCCTTTGGTACAATGCTCAAGGAAATACAGTACTTTAAATAATCATTGTCAATTTCTAAAGTTTTGTATTTAATCAAAAAGAATTCTAAATCATTAAGTAGTGTAGAAAAATTAGAGTTAGTTTGCACAGTTGGACTGCTAAATCAAAGCTATGTTTACCCTTAAAACAGTCTGAAAACAGTGTCTGTGTACCTGTGGAAGCGTTAGATATGTCCGTGCACTCTTGGTGCCGTTTCCTCTGACTTTTCAGTCTCACCGATATATCATCACCGCCATTACTGTTAGCGTTCCTTGATCAATCGTGATGTGGGAACCCATCCAGACTGTTTCCACTGTCTAAATCCTCTCTGTTTGAAAAATTGTTTCCTTCTTCATCTGAATATTACAGTCTGTCACAGTCTGCTTCGATTCACTTCCTGGTTCCCGAGTTGTGAAAGCATTGCAATGGAGGCAAATGACTGGCTGAGCGGTGTCAGCAAGGCAACCAACTGCGTGAGTTGCCCGATCAACTTCCTTAGTTCCCCAGTCTCGAGCTCCTAGGAGCTAGATCTGTGCTCGGCAGTGGCTCCATAACACAAACCAATAAAAATAGTGAGCCAAACAGCCAAATAAACTGAGAAAAGTAGAATGAAGTATCCACCAAGCACAAATAAATCGATGCTCAAAGGAAAAAATGCTTTAATAAGCACTGTAAAAACACTCCAATACAAAGACCGGGTCTAGAAATACAAAAGCAATAACGTATCCACTATCACGTTTTCGTCGCCAACTTCATCAGTTAAACATCCATCTTTAAAAGTTAAATGCTTTTATATGTTTTTCAAATTACATCACAGTACTGAAAGCCAATCATGTTGGACCATTTACTAAGGTTAATTGTTGGAACTGATTGGTTCATACAGTCTTCACAAGCCAAGGTTAAAACCACATCTCGAAATTTCGAAATTTTCAGACCTTGAACATATTTTCGATAAAGAGTTGTCCCATGTCTATCGGAAAGGGAAGAGCATCAAAAACTACTTGGAAGGAAGGACAAATGTCAACACACAGAACAGTAGCAATAGAACCAAGAAAGGATTATACAAATGTGGGAGATGTAAATACTGCACACATTTGCATTGTGGTGAAACAATTTTTTTAGAAGCAAGAAATATGACCTTGCAATTGAATACATTTGCTAACTGTGACACCAAAGGCATCATATATCTGGCTGTTTGTAAAAAATGTCCCTCCTTCTACGTAGGGAAGAGCGAAAGAAAGCTCAGACAGAGAATATATGAGCACTTATACGATGTCAAGGTGATGAATGAGAAAACGCACTTAGCAAGCATTCAGCCAAATGTAACACATCAGGTTATTCTTTTTTTATACTTGAAGTTGTCCCCACTAACCCAAGAGGTGGGATGTGGGAAACACTTATTGAATACAAGGAACTGTATTGGCAACTTTTTTTAGATGCTAACCGTAATTTAGGGCTGAATGACATGGTATCATTAGCTCCAGTATTGAAGTTGAGAGCTGCAAAACTCTAATACAAAGAGCTAAAACAATGTTCAAAAACTTTTTGATATGTTCTTTTGTTGCGAATTACAAGAAACATACCCTTCTCAGGATTTTATATTACCAGCTGTTGGTTCAGTTGTAATTATACACTATGGCCACAAGATGGTGTCATTTTTAAACCCAGATTCACATGCTTCATTCACATTTAATGTAGAAAGCATTTTAAATTATTTTAAATGGTGTTACAAAACAATGTTTTTAATCAACTTTTTAAAGATGTTTTTAAATTATTATTGTAATTAAAGTGTGGATTTATTTTATTCAGAGATGTGGTTTTAACCTTGGCTTGTGAAGACTGTATGAACCAATCAGTTCCAACAATTAACCTTAGTAAATGGTCCAACATGATTGGCTTTCAGTACTGTGATGTAATTTGAAAAACATATAAAAGCATTTAACTTTTAAAGATGGATGTTTAACTGATGAAGTTGGCGACCTAAAACGTGATAGTGGATACGTTATTGCTTTTGTATTTCTAGACCCGGTCTTTGTATTGGAGTGTTTTTTACAGTGCTTATTAAAGCATTTTTTCCTTTGAGCATCGATTTATTTGTGCTTGGTGGATACTTCATTCTACTTTTCTCAGTTTATTTGGCTGTTTGGCTCACTATTTTTTATTGGTTTGTGTTATGGAGCCACTGCGAGCACAGATCTAGCTCCTAGGAGCTCCGAGACTGGGGAACTAAGGAAGTTGATCGGGCAACTCACGCAGTTGGTTGCCTTGCTGACACCGCTCAGCCAGTCATTTGCCTCCATTGCAATGCTTTCACAACTCCCGGGAACCAGGAAGTGAATCGGAAGCAGACTGTGACAGACTGTAATATTCGCGATGAAGAAGGAAACAATTTTCAAACAGAGAGGATTTAGACAGTGGAAACAGTCTGGATGGGTTCCTACACATCACGATTGATCAAGGGAACGCTAACAGTAATGGCGGTGATGATATATCGGTGAGACCGAAAAGTCAGAGGAAACGGCACCAAGAGTGCACGGACATATCTAACGCTTCCACAGGTACACAGAAACTGTTTTCAGACTGTTTTAAAGCTAAATATAGCTTTGATTTAGCACGCAGTCCAACTGTGCAAACTAACTCTAATTTTTCTACACTACTTAATGATTTAGAATTCTTTTGATTAAATACAAAACTTTAGAAATTGACAATGATTATTTAAAGTACTGTATTTCCTTGAGCATTGTACCAAAGGGTTTAAGGGTCTGCAAATACCCTAACAATGTTGTTGATGGGTCTGAATTTTGTAACGAGCTCATTTCTATTTTTGATAACTGTGGCATGAATATAATGAAAGCTATTATTAATAATAATGAAAGGGTTATGGAAAAGCTACAATTAGACATTGAAAACCAACAAAGCTATTACAAACGATTTGTTGTATTCTATTGAAGCCAATAAATTAAAATACCAAAATGTGTTTCACAAAGTAGATGCTAAATGCAAGGAGGTTCAGACTAGGAAAATAGGGAAAATCAAAAGGGACCAAGATGAGTACAAAACAAAACACACTACCCCAAACCAAGAACTACTTACAGAAATAGTTATGTGAACCAGGGGAGGCAAGAGACACACGAATGTGAATGGGGGGAAGTGGAAATTGATGAACAACAGGAACAAGCCCCAGGGCCAGAAGAATATGCCCCATTAAGGAGATCAGAGAGACTCATGCAACAAGGGAAGGTTTATTACAATTCAAAAAACTACAGGGGAAGGGGGGGAGACCTTTCCAGACGACGAGGCAGGGTTGGAATTAGAAGATGGTATCACCAACATTCTCAACACCTGGACATTCAATGGATTTAACATTTACAATTATTCTAGTGTCAGCATCAACAAGAGTTGGTTCGATTTATTTTCTAAAGGCTTCACTTTTGTTCCCACACAAAAAACGGACATCTTTAAACTTCTGATAGACATCAAGTTGTTTATCCGGAAAAAGAATTTGGAGCTGTTTTTCAAGGACAAAACTGTAGACTATGATAGACAGGTCTTGAAGCGGAAAAGCACATTCAACCCTCCCACACACCCCCAACTTAAGAACTTTGAGCTTAAGGTAGAACATGAAATTAGATCTCACCTGACAACAAAAACCTTTCACTCCAATTTAACAACGGAAGAGAAAAACACCTTAAGAGCTATTAGTGACAACCACAATCTGAGAGTTATGAAACCTGACAAGGGAGGAGGGGTCGTGGTCATGGAAACTATCCAATATGAAGGGAAAATGTTGGACTTACTAAATGATCCAGACAAATACACTAGAGTGTCTATCAATGAAGTGAACATAGCCTATAGAAAGATCCAGGCTTTACTTTATGACATGCTAATGCAGGGTTCAATAGATCAAGACACGTACAAATTCTTGGTAGTTGACAAACCGAAAATTCCCTGCATTTTGGAATACCCAAAGTTCATAAAAACGCCTGCGACCCCCCCCTTAGACCGATAGTGTCAGCGGAGGGTTCTATAACAGCTCCATTAGCAAAATATGTTGATCACAAGATTAAACATGTCCTTGAAGGATGTGAAAACATTTTAAAAGACTCTTGGGACCTGTTGAGAAGAATCAAACCTACCCTATACAGTGAGAACACTTCTTTCGGAACCATGGACGTTATAGACCTATTTGGTTGTATTCCACATGACCTGGGTTTATCTTGGTTTGAGGAGAAATTAATAGAAAGCAAAAAACTGACACACATTGACTTCACGAACATTTTGACATTGATGGAAATAGTTCTCAAAACAATTTCATCTATTTCCAAGGAGTACTACAAACAAGAAAAGGGCGTTGCAATGGGTGCACACTGTGCACCAGCCTACGCAAATATCATCATGGCCTTTTGGGAAGAAAATTTTCTCATCAGAAACCCCCTATTTAAGGAATGCTCCCTTTATACTAGGTTCTTAGATGATCTGTGTTTCTTTTGGAAGGGTAGTAGAGAAAATTTCAACAATCTTTTAACACACGTAAACAATAACAATACTACGACCTTTTGGCTTTTACTGGTAACTTTGATGAACAAGAACTGAAATATCTAGATGTCCACATAGAGAAAAGGGAAGGGAAATTTACATCAAGGATTTTCAGAAAAGAAACCTTCTCCAATTCTTATCTGCATTACACCAGTTGCCACCCCCCCCACCAGAAGAAAGGGGTAATAAAGGGTCAATTGGTCAGATCTAGCAGAATGACTTCAGACAACAAAGTCTTCTCTGAAGAAACCAACTTCTTAAGGGGCCTTTTTACCCAGAGAGGGTATCCTTTGGAAATGTTCAACAAAATACTAAAAGAAGTCAACACAAAAAGAACAGATGTATTTGCACCTATTTTAGGTGAAGAAGAACAATTAACCCACAATAAAGGACAAGCAAGTAATTTTGGGGCAAAAGAAACAGGGTTAATTACAACCTTTAATGAACAATCAGCCTTTGTTAGGAACATTTTTTCAAGGGAATGGCATAGTTTTTCGAAATTTTCAGACCTTGAACATATTTTCGATAAAGAGTTGTCCCATGTCTATCGGAAAGGGAAGAGCATCAAAACTACTTGGAAGGAAGGACAAATGTCAACACACAGAACAGTAGCAATAGAACCAAGAAAGGATTATACAAATGTGGGAGATGTAAATACTGCACACATTTGCATTGTGGTGAAACAATTTTTTTAGAAGCAAGAAATATGACCTTGCAATTGAATACATTTGCTAACTGTGACACCAAAGGCATCATATATCTGGCTGTTTGTAAAAAATGTCCCTCCTTCTACGTAGGGAAGAGCGAAAGAAAGCTCAGACAGAGAATATATGAGCACTTATAATGATGTCAAGGTGATGAATGAGAAAACGCACTTAGCAAGCATTCAGCCAAATGTAACACATCAGGTTATTCTTTTTTTATACTTGAAGTTGTCCCCACTAACCCAAGAGGTGGGATGTGGGAAACACTTATTGAATACAAGGAACTGTATTGGCAACTTTTTAGATGCTAACCGTAATTTAGGGCTGAATGACATGGTATCATTAGCTCCAGTATTGAAGTTGAGAGCTGCAAAACTCTAATACAAAGAGCTAAAACAATGTTCAAAAACTTTTGATATGTTCTTTTGTTGCGAATTACAAGAAACATACCCTTCTCAGGATTTTATATTACCAGCTGTTGGTTCAGTTGTAATTATACACTATGGCCACAAGATGGTGTCATTTTTAAACCCAGATTCACATGCTTCATTCACATTTAATGTAGAAAGCATTTTAAATTATTTTAAATGGTGTTACAAAACAATGTTTTTAATCAACTTTTAAAGATGTTTTTAAATTATTATTGTAATTAAAGTGTGGATTTATTTTATTCAGAGATGTGGTTTTAACCTTGGCTTGTGAAGACTGTATGAACCAATCAGTTCCAACAATTAACCTTAGTAAATGGTCCAACATGATTGGCTTTCAGTACTGTGATGTAATTTGAAAAACATATAAAAGCATTTAACTTTTAAAGATGGATGTTTAACTGATGAAGTTGGCGACGAAAACGTGATAGTGGATACGTTATTGCTTTTGTATTTCTAGACCCGGTCTTTGTATTGGAGTGTTTTTTACAGTGCTTATTAAAGCATTTTTCCTTTGAGCATCGATTTATTTGTGCTTGGTGGATACTTCATTCTACTTTTCTCAGTTTATTTGGCTGTTTGGCTCACTATTTTTTATCAGTTTTAGCTTCTTCATCTGTTTTGCTTTCACTTCCCAGGTTTCTGTAATATAGAGTGGTACTGTCCATACCACTGTTTTGTTGGAATTCTTCCATCACTAAATCTACCCCTGACACTTTCTGCCAGCTGGTTGAAGCTCCTTTGTTTCTAGCTTTGACCTCCTCATTCAGACTTCCCTTCTCCTCAACCACCCCTTTCAGATACTTAAAGCTATTACCCCATTCCATTCTTTCGCCATCTCAATTTTCAACTTCTTCTGATTTTCCCTGTTTGCTGCTCTGACAACTGCCTTACCCATACACAGTTCTATTCCATTTGCCTTTAGTTTTGCATTTCATTCCCATATCATTTGAAGAAGCTTTTGCTCAGTGTCTGCTTGTAATACCACGTAATTTGCATACAACTGCTTTGCTGATCTGTCCCCTCCAACCTTTTTGCTAATGTAGTCTATCACCAGTATAAACACCAGTGCGCTAAACACCAGTGTGCCCAGAGCTGAACCCTGATACAGACTATCTCCCACTGGGATCCCCTCTATGAATCTGAACAACATTTGTACTTGTGTCATTGAGACTTTGTGCAATATTTTTCCAATGTTTCTGGAGCTTCAAACTGCTGTAGGACTACCCAAATCAGCTTTCTTGGGACCTTGTCATATTTTGTCTCCAAGTCTAGGAATACCCAGTTGGACTGTTTTCTCGTGTTTAGCATCTTCTCAACCATCTGCCTCACTACAAACATTGGGTGAGATATGCTGCATCTTGTTCTGAATCCGAACGGCTCATTCCCTATCTTAGTTCTTACTACTCTGCTCATTCATTTATTAATCCCCCTCTCTAGCACTTTCATGTAGGGTAATAGGAATTTGATCTCTCTATGCTGCCCACAGTTGTCAGTGTTCCCTTTGTTCTCATATGCTGACACTAGAATGCTCATTGTCCAGTCACTAGGAATATTCTTTTTGCTCCATACTGTTAGAAGTACTCCTGGGAGTCATTTCTCACTAACAGACCAAACATATCTCCAATGATCTCATCTAAGCCTGCTTCTTTCCCTGACTTCATTTCTTTAGTGTTGTTCTTACTTCTTCTAGGGCGGGCTGTTCATCCTCTTTCTTTGTAGGCTGTGTATGAGAAAGTACAGCTTTTGTGGGGTTTTCTTCTTTGAGAAGCTGCAAGAAGTACTGCTTGCATCTGCCTTTGCTACACTGTGGACTGGTAAGCAGGTTGCTGTCGGTATTCCTTGCAAAGGCTATCTGATGACTCTCTTCTTTATCTTTCTGCTTTGCATTGCAAACTGATAGAATTTCTTTGGCCACCTGTCGTGTCACTTTCCAGAAGCTGATTGAGGGTCTGTGATGTCTATTGCTATTGAAATTGTTTTATTAGCCTTTTTGTTAGTCTGATCTTTTTTTTCTGTTTTTTATTTCACAGTTTTTCCTGCACTCCTTCTTACTTTTGAGGACTTCCCTGACTTCTGCATTACACCGCCATCTTTGCTTATGTACCTTATTTCCATATTTAGCTCAGCCACGTATCAGTTCTATTCTCACACATGATATTTTGAGATGCTGCCATTCTTCTTCTCCTCCAGCTATACAGCCCTATGTATTTCCTTCCACTCTTGTGCATTCTCTGCAGTCAACTTCCAGGTCTGCAGCCTATTCTGCTGACCTAAGAACCTTCGCTGAACACTGCTTGCAGCTGATTGTGGCAACCAGTGATTTATACTTTGGGCCAAACATTTAACCTAGGGTTGACTTTATAGTCATTGATTCTGCCACAGTGTCCTCACTTACTAGGAGGAAATCTACCTGACTTGAATGTTGGTCACTCTTGTATGTCATTTTGTGACTGTGTCTCTTGCTGAACCATGTGTTGGCTAGCATCAGGTCACTTGCCAGACAGAAGTCTAGTAGGGAGAGTGCTTTATTTCTGTTAACCTACCCAAGTGGACATAGGCAGTCTTCATTTCCTGTTCTGTCTGTTCCAGTTTGTGCATATGTGCATTCCAGTACACTGTTATAAACACTAACTCATGCTGTCCTGGATTATCTAGTAGGCCCTGCAACTGCTGCCCTAACCTTACACTGAATTTGGCTGCCTTGAGTCTGCTGATAATGATGAGTACATTATTCATGCCTTCTGAAGCCTCCCTTTCTCCACAATTCCCACATCACACTTTTAATCTGTCCTCTCCCCTGAATAGTAGAATCTGAATCCCTAGCCAAGTGGCCTTGTTGCACTACACTTCCATCATTTCTCCTGGATACAAAGGATGTCCAACCTCCTTCTTAACATCATGGCATCCACGCTACGCTCAAGCTGCATCCTGTCAATGCTCCTATTTTGAGTGTAGCAGTCTTTAGTTCATGTGTGGCAGGTTGATTGGTTTTATATCCAGCTTTCACTTAACAGAGCTATCTCACATAACAACTTGACATCAGTGTGACAGCCCCTTATTGACCCAAGGCTGCTGGGCTTGGGCACACATTGAAAAATAGTGGCACAGCTTCAATTAGCATAAGTGACTGATGTAGGTCAGAGTAAAATGGGTCCTCAGCCCACTTATCACTGGCAAATATCACTGGCTACTATCATTTGAGCCACATTAAGTCTGTCTGAATATTCCAACAAAACTGAAAACAGCTTCTCTATCTTTAAGTGTCCTACTTTAATTGACTCTGCTCTGTTACAAACATATTCTCTATAAATGTTGTCATTGATTGTTTATGTTGTAACTTCATAAACCTTGTCACTTATATACTTCTGTATTTTAATAATGTTTAAATGTATTTGTCAAACTCATGTTCAAATGTAATGTGTCTTAATTGTGCGGCTTTTCTCCCTGGGCGTCCCCTGAAAAAGTACATGTGTCCAGTCAGAATTTCCAGGTAACCAAATGAAAAATACATAAAATGAAATACCCATGCCCATTTTGTTGACACTAAAGAACAAGACAAATTCATTTAGAGTCAATCGTTACACTGTTAAGTGCCTAGTCATGACACATGACAGAATCTGCTATTCCTGTTCTCCTGTTTAGAAGATACTGCTTACCATAGCTGATGCCTGAAGCACTTGGTCTATACAACCCTTCCTTAGATAGGTGGCATCTAGAATCTTTGCTGCTGCTCCTCAAGATTTCATTCTTGGCTGCGATTGAAGGGGAAAAGCCTTGTATGTCATTGGGAGGAGCCAGACAGAGGCACAGTGAGAACAGGCAAACTCTGCACAGGCAGGGGCCAAAAGTCAGGATTAAACCTTATACTTTGTGCATGGGAGACAAAGTCCTTAATTATTATGCCAATGAAAAAAAAAATTCTGAGGAAAGTAGCATTGTTAAGGAACTCATGATAAACCACAGATGTTGTACTGAAAAAACAATACCACAGTGCTAAGAAATTATGAGGTCCTATTGTTTTCAAAGTCTCATTTCAAATAAGAAAAAGAATGCAGTTTCTCCAAGCCATTAAAAGACTTTATTCCAGTGCCCATACTTTTCTACAAATTAATAAAAGCACTTCTTCCAGGAATTATATCAAAAATGGAGTGTGGCAAGGTTACCCAATGTTCACCTACTTATTCAATTTTTATATTGAATATCTATTTTTACTTATCGCACAGAAAACTTTTCATCATACACCTGTTTTTTACTATACTAAAATTGCTTTATATGCATTTGCAGATGATCTAAATCTGTATTTCACACTACCCAGCTCTGACATACAGAAAATTATAAACTCTATTGTCACCTTTTCAAAATTCTCAAATAACAAACTAAACCTAGGCAAATCATCAATTTTCCCTATTAATCATTCTTAACACTTACCTATCTACCCATTATCAGCAGAAATCAAAATGAATCAATCCTTACAATATTTAGGAATATCCTTTCAACAATATCCCAAACAGTTCTATTCACATAATATCTCAAAACTTTGGACAACCATACAAGATCTTGCAAGATGGAATAAACTCTAATTCTCATTTCTTGCAAAGGTTGCTATTATTGAAATGAACATCTTACCAATAATACTCTATGTAGTAAATGCTTCCAATATAATATTATAAATACTATTTTTTTTTAAAAAAACATTACACTCCTTTTTATCCAAATTCTTATGGTCACCCTAATCAATTAGAATTACCTATAAAAATCTTGACATATTCCAAAGATACCTGGTCTCTCTGACTTTAAACAGTATTACAGCATAATCAACTGCAATAAAATGTTTGCAATTTCTGATTACATACCAAACAAAAAAAAAACTCAGACTCCAAATTGGATAAAACTAATTTATAATTATGTCAAAACTTTTAATTTTAACCCTAAGGCCCTCCCCTTTCTTAGTTGGAAGAGTTTGAAAAACCTTAAACTACATGTAACTCTAAAACATAAAATAATCATCTTACAAAAACATTTTGAATTATTAAATTTATCCTGCACCTTTATTATTTTGCAACCACTACATCTCAATCCAAATCTTAGACTAAATAATAAAATGCTTAACCTGTACAACTATCCTCTCCTTAAAGTAAAAATTTGTTAGACATTCTTCTTCTTAAAATATAATCTATTACTGAAACAAGAATGGCAATTAACCTCCTCAAAAGTTATACGATTATTTTAAGACATATTAGGGAATTGTGTACAAAAACTTTAGAAGACCACTATCTAGTTTTGAGAGACATAAACACTTGTAAAACTATTTGGAACGCACTTTTAAAGAGGAAAAAAAAATGACCTCAAATGCATATAAACATATTCTCTCGATTCACAAAATGATATACCCCAGGATTTACTAATCGTCCGTGTAAGACTAGATTAGTTTTACACGGAAGCGCCAGTCTAAGAGTATGATGGCAGTGCGCCATGCATATTAATGAGGGCGTGCTGCCTCAACTCTAAAGCTTACATGGAGCGTGGACGAGTGTAGGGGCATGTTGCACTGCCGAGCAGTCCAAAAATCCACGACCCTGCAATGAAGAAACGCCACAATTTCAAGTTACATGAGCGACTCTGCTCACATGTGCACAATGTAACACTACACTCCCCCATATGTTAAACAACTGACAAAATTAAAAATTGAGAGAGTTTTTTTTATTTTTTTATTTCACCCGATATAGCTGTCCGTATTTGACCGGGTTTGTCCATTGCTTAGCTACAGTTAGCAGCTTAGACACCAGAGAGGCTAATAAGAAAAATATATGCAAATTAAGTAAATTAGCGATAGTGTAGTGGTTAGAGCCCTCGCACAAAAAGAAAGCATTCCCGGATCGAGTCCGCCTACTGCACATTCCATTTTCTGTTGGAAATCTGTATATAAAAATATTTCCTGACATTTTTTATGTATAAGTTTTGTAAAAAGCATTGAAATGTTAAATGTAGTAGTGAACGAATTTTATATAAATATATATATATATATATATATATATATATATATATATATATATGGGTTCATATGAATCCATCGACATGTCATTACATCGACATTGACTACATCGAAACGAAATCACCGACAAGTCATAACACTGAAATTGCAAATAAGCGACAGTCACTTCCCCGACATCATGAACAAAACAACACTGGTTTTTATGCTATAATGTTAGCATATTGTGAATGTAGTACTAACTTACCAGTATTGAGCATATTTAAATCCAATTGCTCATAGCTGCACACTGCGTTAACCAGTGCAATGTCTTTGCGCATAGCTGCGCACCGGTCTAACCAGCACAACCACAATGTATTTGCGCACAGCTACACACCGCGCTAACCAGTGCAATGTCAAGCAACATTGAGCAACGTTGAGCAACGTCGAGCAACGTTGAGCAATGTTGAGCTACATTGGGCAAAGTTAGGCAAAGTTGAGCAAAGTTGGTTAAACACAGCCACACCTCATTTACTGTACCTTAACCAGTCAGGTCTGCCCAGTAGGAAAATAAAAAGCAGTGACAGGGCTCGAAATCAGACTACTGTGCACTGTAGTCACAGTACTTAACCACTAAACCATGACAGCATATCATAAACATGCACTTTCAACAGACACATAACTATCAAAGGAATTTTAAACATTGCTAACATCAACTAAGCAGGCGTGCCTACAGCTGAGTTTTTCCAAAAGTGGCCAATCACAAATAAGTGCAGGAAATGAGGCATATTTAAGCTCCACATGCAGGAATACTTGCTATAACTGGTTGTAGCTTCCTTCTGCAGTCAGCATGGCTGGTGTTGGAGAAGGCACTCGATTTAGAGTGCAATGCTGGGGCATTGAGGAGTCCAAAGTAATGGTTTGGCTCCTTGTCCATAATCATGAGGAAAGACTCCTGCGGGGCTAGTACCAGGGTACCCAATATAAAACGGAGGCCTGGAACAGTCTTGTCCATGATCTCACCAGTGCCACTGGTGTTCCTTGGACTGGTGAGCAGGTCAGCCACCATTATTCTGACCTGAAGTGATGTAGGGAGGATCAACTGGACCAGTGGATCCAGGAATCCATGCGATGCATAATGCCCCAGTACTGAGTAAGTAGCCATTGTATTAAGTATTTAAGAATTGCTATGCTTGTCTATACTATGGATAGGTATGTCTCAATATCACTGCATTTACTTCACAGCTGCAGGTATCCAGGCTATGAACCAGCAAGCCCATGAAGATAGGCTGCAAAGGCTTCATCATCAGGCAGGTTAGTAATTATTCTGCATGTACTGTTATATAAAATAAATGAGAGAGCCTTCAAAAAGTCTTTTAACCCAATAAATAAAGATGTAATAATCCTTTAATAAATGTATAATTCCTGTGTCTCTGTCTGTGTCATTTTCTTTGACATGTTGTTGTACTGTTGCATTCTACAAATAGTAGTGTTGTATTAAGCAGTGTCAACCCACACTTGGGTAGGCCCATATAACATAGATGATTGGAGTGCCAGTAGCAGTTATGCATATTTACAGACCTCAACTGTTGGTTCATGCCCAGCATGTACAGTCAATCTGGCATATGAGTAGCTTGGTACTGTGTTCCCCAGAAATGTCAGTGTGCTGCCAGAAATGTAGGGAGATGTTAACATATAACTGATACTTTCACCTGAACATATCTAGATAATTATATGAAAGTAGAGCTGTCAGTTTACCATCTTAGCAGTAGTGTGCATGAATAACTCCCAAAATATGTTGCAGTAACATCTGCATCTTGGACAGTTTGTATGTAAGATACAGCTCATGTATATAATGATCTAGCAAAATCCAATTGCACAATATAAGACATTGAATAGTGTAATAATACATGTAAGGGACATATAACTGCAATTAATAGGAATATAGTGAAAACTAGAAGGATATATAAGTTGTTAATTGAGCTAACTTTTTCCACCCTACTGTATGTGCATAAAAAATGCAATTCCACACCTCAATCGGTATGTCTAATCTCAAAACATTTGTTGGGACATATATTCTATTGGTTTATAAATATTTGCATTTATTTCTATGCATGTGCCCTGTTAAAATACCACAATATTGGTGGCCTGTTGCCATCAATTAAACCTGCATGCTATTGTAATGTCCACTATTGTTCTATATATGCATGTGTTATGCTTGCTTTTAAACTGTTGAAAATCTGGTGTGTTGGGTTAATGGGAATACTTCTGCATGCTGTTATAACTAATTGGGAATGCTGTTGACTGTTACTAACCCATATCTTTATTAAACTCTCCAAAACATAGTTCGTATGGGAAGGCTGGTCCCAGCGGATCCACCTGTCCCACCTCAGCTGGCCATGGCTCCTGGCACCAGCAGATCTGGTGCCCAGCCTAGGACCTCCTCCTCCATTGGCCCTGTGCCACCTTCATATGGAAGCACAGCAGGGATGGGGCTCACCCCCCCCATGCAAGCGTAGGTGGAGGAGGGCCACTTATAATCCTTCAAACAGTCCAGGCTGTGGTGCGTAGAGAGATTGAACGTTCTGTTGCAGAACCTCTATGTCAGCTTGAGGCCCGAGTGGCACAACTCCCAGGTCAGCCTTCCCATCCTACACAGCCCCTAGCACAGCCACCCTCTGGGTCGTGAAGGTGCAGTGGTAACTGCCCATGGGTGGGGACCTCAGTCCCACTGTTTCCATCTGGGAGCTCATGGGCTTGCGATTTCCAAGCATCCCTCCCATTCAAAGGTGTTCACCCACCACATGTGTCATATACCACCCCTGTATGCATCTTGTTTGTCTTATCTGTTTACCTCCCCAACCTACCTCCTCAAATATACCTACCTCCCCTACCCCACATTCCACTCTCACCTGAAAAAAAAATGGCAATCTGCTCCCAAAAAAAAAAAAAAATTACGCCCCATACTAAGCTGCCCATTTTGCACACATGTCCACTAGACACATGAAATGTTATTTAATTTGTATTACAACATATTTTGTTGTCCCCACCCCTCTCTCAGGGGTTGAAGGGTTCATATCTACCTCCAAATTTATTGCATATGCACAGCTGTTGCTGTTGAAGAAATGGGCAGCTATGGACCTTCCCTACACCCGTCCAGCACATCCCGAGCTATTTTCCATAATGTCTTTCCCTCTTTGTGCCCCTTTTTCACCACTTTGCTATCTCCCCATTTTTCTGTTCTTTCAAAGAAATTAGCGCGGGGTTTAGCGGGAGTAAGCGCTATTAAGCAGTAATTAGCAAGTTTGTGCTAGTTTGCAGTTGTTTGCGCTTGGCTAAGCAATGCGCAGCAATGCGCAAAGATGTGCAAACCCACTTACAACTGCTTAAAAGTGCCTTAGTCACTCTGTATGTGAGGGCCCTTGTTCTACTCAGGAGCAAAATAAAACACCTCTGTAAGTCTCGAACCCCAGATCTTGCACACACTACACAACATGAAGTACCATTAAGCCACAGTAGATATACATCACATTGGTGCTTAAATAAATATATCATGCATCAGAATGAGTGAATGTAAAGGAAAAATAGGAATACCATACCACACAACTTGTTCTGTGGATGTTGACCTACAGTTGTTGTGGGATTACATTACATGACTGTGATAAGAAAAGCAGCCATTCTAGCAGGAAATAATGTTACGCCATCACTTTACTACCCCACACAGTATCACAGCAGGACAAATTCTGGCATGTCTGTTTAGGGCAGAGGCCATACCTCCCAACTGTCCCTCTGAATCTGAATTTTAGCTCTGTCCCTCTGAATCCCTCCGAAAAATACTGACGTTGGCCAGAAAGATGGTGAATTACACTTAATGAATAATGACAATAATTAAGAGTTAGACACTTCTTTCACTTCAGAAAAGGTGTATTAATTCATATGCTCTGATTCTCTCAATGTCTCAACTTAATGGCAGTAATATTTTAAAGGTGTCCCTGATTGCCCCTGACTTTTTCTTGACTTTTCCCTGAGTCTGTTCAAATATGTACCTGAGTGGTTGAGAGGTCTGGCAGAGGCAGAAACACAGAGGCATATCAGCCTTTCTGCTGTTACACACTGTGCAAATAGCTTTGCAAGGAGTTTCAGAAGCATACCCTTATGTAGGAATACAACAGTGAAATACAAATGGATGTAGCCATGTACTGGTAGCAACCAACTGTAAGAATGCCATTGCTCTATTGCTGAAAAGACCTGTGTAGTGCACAGACAAAAAATAACAGGCTATTCTCTGGCTATCATGTGGATAGGTCCACAACTGGGAGTTACGCAGACAGACTACTTGCCTTGATAAACTAACATGTACACAGCATCCCTGTAAGTCCAGCAAGATAAAATCCACACAATAGTACTTACGCTCTCTGTACTTCTGCAACCCTACCCAAATGTAGCATATACCTGTGTGTGCAGGGTCTACCAAGGATGTAGGTAAGCATACTCACTGTACTGAAATGTGTCCAGTTTTTTCTGAGCAGCTTGTGCTAATGTCAACACTAAAAAAGTACAAACTGTTTATAACTGAGTAAATGAATATTCACAGTATAGCAGTTCACAAACAATTCTTGTGCCAAAGGAATACATCTCAATAACTAGCTTTGTATGGCAGTTAATTGTAACAGTTGAAAAGAAAGTACATCTTTCCATGTATCTTGGGGTAGCATTTTGAGGGGTGAGTACATTTCTACACTGACAAGTGGTTACTGGAAGCAGCAGCATTAGGTCTAAGTACAAAATGTAAATCTCTGGCTACACCCCTGGCTTCTGATATAAGAACTATACCAACCTTCTGTCTTAAACAATGATGTCCACAGCAAAGAAGGATGATCTCCATCTTGGAAAGCTGAAAGGGCCATGCCTACATGAGTCAGCAATTTATAGTACAAGGTTGCTATGACAGTGATTACTGCAATTACTGCACAGCAGGCTGCATGCACTTAGCAAATGGTGGCCACTAATTGGTGTAGAGGCCATCACATGCTCATGTGCAAATTCCTACAAAAGCAGGCTGCAATCTCTGCCAATAAACTCAATCACTCTATTGCAGAGACAGACAGAGAGAGAGAGACAGAGAAAAGGAAAAATAAATATTACCAAATCATACAAAGGAAAGGTATGTGACACATATGTATTTACTGGCATGTAGTAGATATTACTGAAGAATAGTCTACATAATGTGAACCATTAATATGTGGCAGCAGTACTTCTTTATGCACAGATATTCTGCTTAACTACTGCTATGGACAATACTGTGTGTACCTGTGGGCAGTGGGACATACCTCTGAAATGTGTAGCTCAGCATTAAATGTCAAAGATCTAATCCATGTTATCTGTATTCTGTACAGTAGTGTGGACAATGGCTGCTGGGGAAGATTAGCATTGACGTTATATAAACATGGGTGTTACAGAACAACACATGCATGATAGTCATATTAAAGTGTAGCTTAGCATTGGCAACTGCAGTAGCAGTCTAGTATGCTTATCTAGCATCTGTTGCCATATATACCCCCCTAATGTTAGTGTGTGCTCATATGTGGCACCTGTTTGTGTTGCAGTAAGGCCCAACAGTTCAGCTGTGAGGTCCAGGGACTTACAACAGTGTGGACCTTGTGTGTGTATGCCACACACATATGGAGAAATATATATGTGTCATATATATTCACATCTGTATATGTGCATAGAACAGGAGACGTATTGCAACTGTTTGTGAATGGGGGTGATATATATGTTGGTGAAGGTTGGTATGCGCATATTTGTATGTAGGTTTTAGTGTGTGACAAACAAGACAGCATACAGTGCTGGTATATGACATGTGGTGGTTAAACACTGTGGGTGATTTGTTCAGTTTGCAGTGTTGAAGCCAGTAAGGTCTGCTAAAGCTACCTGGGCTGTGAACACCTTCAATGCATTTATGCCAAGACTGTGCGATTTTATTACATTACTGTACACCTTACATGCTTTGTATAATTGATATTCTCACTATGAAAGGTGAAATGTATATGTGCCTACATATATATGTATATGTAGACCAATGGATGTGTATATGTATACACACACACACACACACACATATATATATATATATATATATATATATATATATATATATATATATATATATACACAGAGAGAGAGAGTTATATATACTCATACACACCTACATCTACTTGTTGCAATAGATTTTCTGTACTGTTGACTGACTGTGATGGTCAGTATGTTTGTGAATGCGTCAAAGATATGTATCTGTGGGATAGCTTCATGGGAAACTGTTTATGTCATGGTATTATGGGTCCTTGCTTTGATCCTAGCAAAAGCTATGTATTCTGTTGCTAGGCAGAACAAGTGCTATTGCATACAGTGTGATTAAGTCCCTTGGTTTTAACTGGGGTGTGTCATTGGAGGCTAAAGCACTACATCTATGATTATTGATTGGTACAGATGTTGATTGCAAATCCTGTGTCTACTGAAGTACTACTTGAAGCTCTGGGCCTGTATAGCAAAGTATGGTGTATGTCCACATTGCTTGCATCCACTGTTTTGTGTGGTCCCTGTATTCAACACAGATTACATTTCTCAAGATTAAGGTTGTGTAAGTACTAACCCAGAGTACTGTATAGTATGCACTGAAAGCTTATCTGGGTTGTCATACCTCTGTGTCCTGTAATTATGTCTGATGTGTGTGTGGGTATGTCTGTAACATGTCTTGTGACATATGTGTGGTAAAACATATAACTGCGTATCTAGCAACATTCATAGTGTACTACAGCAGTAGGTGACCTATATTCCCAATTGTGCACATATTTTGGCCACGGGTTTGCCATTAACAAGTTGTGTGGTATAATAGTAATACATTTACTGGACCTTACACTGATTGTGATGGATGATATATTTCTTTACACATCATCTCAATGTATATCTGCTGTGGCAAGGTGGTGCATCGTGTTGCATACAGTGTGCCAGGTACTCTTGCATAGTCTTATATAGTGATTTTATTTTGTTGCTGTGCAGAATATGGTTCATTAGTTAGAGAGTGAGCAAGGCACTTTCAAGCAGTTGTGGGATGAGCAGTGATAAGTGGCAGTTAAAGTGTTTCACTCTCGGTTAGCTTATAAGTTGCTATATATGGCAGTTCAGTGATATCTGTACTGTATAATGTTAAATGTGCCATATGAGTTGCTCAGACAAATTTTTGTATTTATCTCTTCCAGGGATCATGGCCCATCGCAGGAACCCCAGTTACAGTAGTGCTGAAGATGATATCATTACTAGCAGTATGATTCAGCACTACTGTCTCATGTTCTCACGAACAAGCCAGAACCAGCAAGAGCATACTGCAATGTGGCAAGATGTTGTCTGCAGGGTCAATGAGGTAGGCCTGCATAACCAGACATATGAGCAGGTACGCCACCACTGCAGTGATCTTCTCAGACATGTCCATCATCATGCTGCTGATGTGCGTAGACAAACAGCTTGCAACAAGAGGTGGTGTTAATATCCATACCCCTCTCACCAGAGTGGATGAGCTGCTCCTGAGCCTGGTGGCTCCTGCTCAACAACAACAGCAGCAGACATACACCATGATGGAGGTTGGAGCCACCCAGCAAGCAGACATGGAGCATGCAGGTAACATGGCATATCTGTAGACTACTGTTATCTGTATTGGTAGATCATGCATATGTGAGATGTGGAGTGTGTCGTTCAAAGATGTGGAGCCTGTTGTTGTGCAATACTGATAATTTGGAACATCATCTGTAGCCCTGTGAATGTAAACTGTTGTTGTACTGTAAGATTGCAAACATACAGTAGCAATGCCACCATTGTGGCCACTGACAAACTGTCTTATCTCTATGTAGGTCCCTCTGGGGTGACATCAAGGCAGCGGACAGATGCTGGTGAGTGTGTTCTACATTTATTATTGTAAATAAAAAGTGCATGTCATAGTTAAGGTATAGGCCATGTACACATGTAACACACCTACCCATAATGCATGCTGTACATGTTTGGTGTAAGAGCACGCACATCTCACTAATGTGATTAGCTGCCTCAAACACATGCAATACCCAGACCATCTCAAACATACCCAGCCATAAACAAACTATACAATAGAAGGAGGAAGCTACTAAATGATAGAGCAAAATCCCAAAAAGGGAAGGCATCACTGATCAGTATTAGCAAAAAACTACGGGCACTCATAAAATTGTCTAAGGCCAGCTTCGAGAGAAAAATTGCACAGGACACTAAGGATAATCACAAGACTTTCTTTAGTTATGTTAGGAACCTTGGTGGTAATTCCCAGATATGCTCAGAATTAGTGCAAAATGACAAAAAATACACTGAACCCACAGACATTGCCAACATCCTAGCTGACAGGTTCAGCGCAAACCCCCCCCCCCCACCAAAAGGGCAAATATCTATCCCAGTAGAGTGCTGCCCCCCTGACATCTTAGATGCTCAGGTAAGAGCCGCCCTCCCCAAAACAAAAAACACAGCATCAATGGGACCAGACGGTGTCCCGGGCTGCGTCCTACATGAACTCCAAGAAGAGCTAAACCCAAACATAAAACTACTGTTCAATCTCAGCCTTACTACAGGATATGTGCCCAAAGAGTGGCATACAGCAACAGTGGTCCCTCTCCATAAAGGTGGTGCCTCAACAGATCATGGAAACTATCACCCCATAAGCCTGACTAGCTTGGTCTGCAAAGCTATGGAAAGGATCATCATGGACCTCATAAATAAAGATATTGGGGACGTACAGACACTGGATCCTACCCAGTTTGGCTTTGCTAAGGGCAGATCCTGCCTCTTAAACCTGGTTGATTTCTTTGAAACAGTCACCAAGGCCATTGACGAGGGGAAGGTGGTCCACACAGCCTACCTGGACCTCGCAAAAGCCTTCGATACAATACCCCACTCGGGCATCATAGATAAGCTCACCAGCTTAAATATAAACCCCTATGTCACTAGATGGATTGCAAAGTGGCTCAAGGACAGAAACCACATGGTTAGAATTGCTGGAGCCATGTCAGACTCCAAACCAGTTACAAGTGGTGTCCCACAAGGCTCAGTCCTGGGACGTCTCTTGTTCGGTATATATTTCTCGAAGGTAGAGGCCAACACGGAAGGACTGTGGCTGACCAAGTTCAATGATGACTGCAAACTGGGTGCCATAATCGACTCTCCAGCCAACACAAGCATCCTCCAAAGGGACTCATAGAAACAGACAACTGGTGGCAGAGCCACGGCCTCAAGCTAAATGCCAAAAAGTGTATAGTCATCCCCTTTGGCAAAAACAAAGTGCCCACAAATTACCACATAGGTGGTAATCCATTAAGTACAGAAGAAGTAATTAGGGACCTGGGGACCCAAGTTGATAGCAATCTCTCATTTGACAACCACGTGGCCAAAGTGGTTAGAAAAACATTTTATATAGCCCACCTAATCATGAAGGGATTCACATCTAGATCAGGGGAGGTCATCACGCCTCTTTACTCATCCCTCATCAGGCCCATAATTGAGTACAATGCCCCTTTTGGGATGTACCTTACCAGACACCTGCAGCAACTGGAAAGACCCCAAAAGTACCTCACCAAGAGGATCAAAGGGCTCAAACAGATGCCATATGCTGCCCGGTTAAAGAAACTCCAGCTCTACTCAGTGGCATGCCACCTGTTCAGAGGCGATCTGTGCCTGACGTATAAAGCCATGTCCAACCCGGAATTAATGGACATGCTGCACCTCAGAAAATCCAAATCCCATCGAGCTACGTGCTTGAGAGACTTGAACCTCAGCACTGAAATAAATAGGACATGCTGGAGGGACAGATTCATAACCCAGAGGCTCCCTTCACTCTGGAATAAAATCCCAGTCCAGGTTAGGCAGAGTCCCTCATTGACTCTCTTCAAGAGGAATCTTGATGAGTGGATGGGAGATCGTAGGTTTACCCCAGGTATCACTTCTGTGTCACTGTTAGACAGAGGCACAGTATACTAACCTCGAAAAAAGGCATAGCAAAATAAATTTAAAATGGGTGGCGAAAGCCAAACACATTCTGGCTGGGCTTATAAATGGCCTAGGGCAGATAGCCTAGTATGAACCTATGAACCTATGAACCTATAAGTTGTGGGATGTACAGTTATGTGATTATATTGCAGTGTTGTGCAGAATGCATGTAGGTGTCCTCAGCCCATGTAGCATTAGCAGTCCTCACTGGCTGTAAAACAGCAGATCTAACAAATCAGTCCCACAGCATTTAACCACCACATGAAATATATCAGCACTGCATGCTGTTTTCTAGGCCACACACTACGACCTACATAGATACATGCACATATCAACCTTCAATGACAGATATCTGTCCACCCTTCACTAACAGTTGCCGTATCTCCCTTTCCCTATGCACATGTGCAGATACAGATAGATACGTACTGCTGCCACACATGGATGATTTGCCGTGTGTAGAGTACTCTTCAGGAACATCTACTACATGCCAACACATGCATGTGAGTTACATACCTTACGTTTGTATTTCCCTGCTCCGTGTGTTACGGTTTTGTAGGTTTTTATTATTTATTTTTTTTTTGGTTGTTTGTTTTGGGTCTTCCCCCTCAATTTCAGTTTATGTCTCTGTTTCTCTCTCTCTGTTGTGTCTCTGTCTGTGTCCATGTCTCTCTCTCTCTCTCACTGTCTATCTCCCAGCATCTCCCAGCACCTGCAATGATAGAATTGCATGTGTGGACTGCAGGTACAACCTGCTTTTCTAGGTATCTGCACTTGTGCATGTGACAGCCTCTACACCAATTGCTGCCCACCATTCAGTAATTGAATGCAGCCTGCTGTGTGGTGATTGTATTCCTCACTGTGATTGCAGCTCACTGCTATAAAATGCTAGGTTAGGTAGGCATAGCCCTTTCAGCTTTCCAAGGTGGGTCCCATGCTTGTTTGCTCTGGATACCGTTGTGTCAGTCAGAAGGTTGGTAAATGTCTCTTATCTGAAGCTAGGGTTGTAGCCAGTTATATGCATGTTGTACTCAAACTTGAATGTTGTTGCTTCCAATACACACTTCTCAGTGTAGACATGTACTCACCCCTCCAAATGCTAACACAGGATACATGGGAGTATGTACTTTATTTCTGACTTACACAATTAACTGCCATACATCTGTGGTTATTGCACTGTATTCCTGTGGCACATGCAGTGTTTGTGAATTGCTATACTGTAATTATTATGTTACTCACTGCTGAACAGTTTGTGGTTTGTTTGTGTTGACATTAGCACAGGCTGCTCAACACAACTGGACATAGTTCAGTACTGAGTATGCCTACCTACACCCTGGTTTTTGCCTGAATACACAGGTGTGTTGTACCTTTGGGTAGGGGTGCATAACTGCAAAGAGCATTTTTTATTATCATGTGAGGTTTATCCTACTGAACATACAGGGTTGCTGTGTACCTGTTAGTCTATCAAGGCAAGTAGTCTGTCTGTGTAGCTCACACCTGTGGACATATCCAGATGGTAGCTAGAGGTTAACCTATTATACTTTGTCTGTGCACCACACCAGTCTTTTCAGCAGTGGCACATTGGCATTGTCACAGTTGTTTGCTAGCAGTACATGACTACATCCTGTAATATTTCTGTGTTGTACTCCTACATAAGGGCATGCTTGTGGAACTCCTTCCAAAGCTATTTGCAGAGTATGTAACAGCAGTAATGCTGATATGCCTGTGTGTTTCTGCCTCTGCCAGGCCTCAGATACTCTCAGGTATATATTTGAATGGCCTCAGTGAAAGGTACATATAAGTGAGATACACCTGCAATATATTGCTGACATATTGCAGTTGAGACTTTCTTGGGAATCAGAGCATATGCATAAATACACCTTTTCTGATGTGCAAGCAGTGTCTACTCTCACCTATTGACATTATTCACTACATGTGATTCCGCACTTGTCTGCCTACAGTTAGTACTTTTCAGAGTGATTCAGTGAGGCACAGCTAACATTGGTTTACAAATCAGGGACATCCCTGTAAAGCAATCACAGTTGGGGAGTCTGGCCTCTGCCCTATTCAACTTTGCCAGTATTTATCCTGGTCTGATACTGTGTGGTGTTTGTAAGGCGCTACTGTAACATTATTCCCTGCTAGGATGGCTGGTTCTCCTTTCACAGTCATGTCATGCAATTCCACAAGAACTGCTGGTAAAGACCCACAGAACAGGATTTGTGTTATACCATTCCTAATTTCCATTTACATTCCCTTATTGTAATGCATGATATATTTATTTCAGAACCAAATTATTTGTATATCTGCTGTGGTTTAGTGGTAATTCATGCAGTCTATTGTGTTAGTGGTCTGGGGTTCGAGACTGGCAGAGGTTTTTTCCTTTTGCTGCTCAGCAGAACAAGGGCCCTGCCATAGAGTAACTAAGGCACTTTTAAGCAGTAGTAAGCATGTTTGTCTGGCTTTGCATGACGCTTAGTGACGCTTAGCTAAGCGCACACATGCGCACACTCGCTTAAACCTGCTTACTACTGCTTAAAAGTGCTTACTCCCGCTAACCCCCGGGCTAATTTCTTTGAAAGAAAAGAAAATGGGGAGATAGGAAAGTGGTGAAAAAGGGGGCACAAAGAAGGACAGACAGTAGGTAAACAAGCTCGGGATGTGCAGGATGGGTGTAGGGAAGGTCCATAGCTGCCCATTTCTTTACCAGCAAAAGCTGTGCATATGCAATAAATTTGGAGTGATATTTGAAACCTTCCACCCCTGGTAGAGGGGTGAGGACAACAAAGTATGTTGTACTGCCAATTATAATTATCAGTTTACATGTCCAATGGGCATGTGTGTGAAATGGGCAGCTATGTATGGGGCATAATATTTTTGTGGGTACAGATTGCCTTTTTTGTTTTTTGTTTTTTTCAGGTGAGAGTGGGAAGTGAGGTAGAGGAAGGAGGTATGTCCGGGGAGGTAGGCTGGGGAGGTAAACAGACAAGACAGACAAGACGCATACAGGGGAGGTGTATGACACATGGGGTGGGTGAACACAATTGATGGGGTTGGATGTTTGGAAATCGCAAGCCCATGAGTGCACAGATGGTAACAGTGGAACTGAGATCCCCACCTGTGGGCAGTCACCACTGCACCTTCACAGCCCCGAGGGTGGCTGTGCTGGGAGTTGCGTGGGATGGGCAGGCTCACCCGTGAGATGCGCCACTGTCGCCTCGAGCTGGCATAGGGGATCAGCGACTGAATGCTGGATCTCCCTACGCACCACAACCCAGACCCTTCGAAGGGTGACAGGTGGCCCTTCTCCACCCATGCTTGCAAGGGGGATACAAGCCCCATCCCCTGCAGCACTTCCACCCGAAGGTGGCACAGAACCAACGGAGGAGGGGAGCCCGGGCTGGGCACCGGACCTGCTGGTGCCAGGTGCACTCGCCAGCTGAGGAGGGACAGGTGGGTCCGCTGAGACCGGCCTTCCCATACATTCTCTGAGTAGGTGTGTTTAATTACAACATAAACAACAGCATTCCAGATTAGTTGTAACAGCATGCAGTAATATTCTCATTAACCCAACACACCAAGGTTCCAACAGTTGAACAGCAAGTATAACACATGCATATATTGAACCACAGTGGATATTCCAACAGCATGCAGGGATGTTTGGTAGCAACAGGCCACCATGATTGTGGTGTTTAAACAGGGAACATGCATCAATGTGAATACAAATATTTATAGAACAATAGGACATATGTCCCAACAAATATTTAAGATTACACATACCCATTGAGGTGTGGAATTGCATGGTTTATGCACATACAGTAGGGTGTAGAAAAAAACCTTGGTTAACATCTTATAATTACCTTTTAGTCTACACTACATTCCTAGTGACTGCAAGTGTATATCCCCTACATGTATTATTACACTTGCCACCATACATTAGCTTGTGTAATGGGTTTGGCTAGTTCAATATATGCCTGACCTATATCTGACATACTAACTGTCCAGGATGCAGATGTTACTGCTACATATTTCTTGACTGCATTTCCATTTCTTTATCTACATATCTGGAATGTTTTCACATGACATGTTCACTTCGATTTGTACAGAACCCTGCATTTCTTGACACACACTCACATTTCTAGGGAAAAAATAACATGTTACATGTGTGCCAGATTTACTTATGCATGCCAGCCAGTAACTGACTGTTGTGGACTGTATATATGCTTCACAGCTACTAGCACTTCCATCACCTACTTTATATGGGACTGCACAACTCTGGGTTGTCAGCACTATTTCAAAACAGTACTATTTGTATAATGCAAGGGTACAACAATATTTCAAACTCTGTGACACAGACACACTCCAGGTTTTAGACCTTTATTAATGAAATTACACACTTTTCTACAAGCTCACTCCTTTATTTGTTTTAACGGTGCATATGGCAGACATGTTCAAGACAAATTATACCTTTATTAATAGGTTAGAACACTCTTTTTTCAGGCTCACTCACTTATTTTATATGACACTGGCTGCAGAGATATTATTCCAGACATATGTTACCTTTCTTAATGGGTTACTACACTCTTTTTCTGCCTCTCTGATGTTGTTATCTGACAGTACATGCAGAATGCTTATTCAGGCAAATTTTTGGCTGTATTATTGGACTACAACACTTTCTTTCATGCTCTCTCCCATATTTTATATAACAATACATGCAGAATAATCACTAACTTGCCTGGTGGCGCAGCCTTAGCAGCCTATCAGCATAGGCTTGCTGATTCGCAGCACGGTCACCTGCAGCTGTAAAGTAAATGAAGGGATATTGAGGCATACCTATCCGTTATACATACTCAATTATCAATTCTTACATACTGCATTCTATGGCTACATACTCAGTTGTGGGGCATCCTGCATCCCACGGGTCCTCCTGTATCCATTGGTTCAGGTGGTCCTGCTTCCATCTTTTCGGGTCTGCATGGTGGTGACAGACATGCTCACCAGTCTGAGGAACGCCTGTGGCACTGGTGAGGTCATGAGCTATCTGGTTCCAAGCATCTGCCTTGTACTCCATCCCTTGGAACTGGCCCTGCAGGAGTCTTGACTCATGATGGTGGACAAGGAGCCAAACCATGTATTTCGACTCCTTGATGCCCCAATGTTGCGCTTGAAAGTGTGTTCCCTCTCTGACACCAGCCATTCTAACTGCAGATGTGAGCTACAATCAGTTATGTTGTGTATTCTCGCCTATGGGGCTTAAATATGCCGCATTTCCCACACTTTTTTGTGATTGGCCGTTTTTTTTAATTCTCGGCTGTCTGCAAACCTGCTTAGTAATGGTTAAACTATCATTAATAAGTATATGTATGTTAACAGTGGCTGTTTCCCCTAAGTTGTCATGGCTTAGTGGGTCTGTACTTTGCTTGTGATGCACAGAGTCCTGGGGTCGAACCTTGTCATTCATTTTATTTTCATACAGTCCAGACAGGCTAGGGGGTGTGGCTGCGTTTAAGCAACTTTGCTCTACGTTGCTCCTCGGTGCCCTATGGTGCCCCGGTTGGCGCGACGCGCACATCTGCGCAAACACATTGCACTGGTTAAAGTGCTATTTCGCTATGGGCACCTCTATTGCACTGGGTTAACCGTTATTAAACTATGGGCAACTCTATTGCGCTGGGTGAAGCGCTGCTTAACTGCAGGCAATTATACATCAGGATCATTTAAAATATTTATTTTGTTCACTGATACATTGGCCATTTCACTGTGTTTTAGTACTATTTACACATATTTCTCTGGTATTATTTCATATACTGATTTAAAAATAAATACGAAGGGGCATGGTGGGACTCGAACCGTGAATGCCTCTTCTTTGTGCGAACCCTCTACCATTACGCTATTGCTATTTGGTGTGATTTGCATAAACATTCTTTCTTATGCTCTTCCATGTCAGAATTGCTAACTCTAGCTAAGCAGTGGGCACACCCACGCACACACACGCAAATACGGGCAGCTATTTTGGGAATTTAAAAAAATAAATTTAATGTTTTGCTTTTTATAACTGTGATGGGGGTTTACAATATCAGGGACTGTGGTGTTGGGTGCAGGGACATTTGAGCGGACTCAATCTTGTGTATTTGCTTTTACTTTTCAAACACTTGCAGGGGCGTGGCCATTTAGACTGCTCGGCAGTTGGACATGCCCCCTGCTTTCTTACACAATCCGTGTACAACTTACAGTTGAGTCAGCACGCCCTCATGCATATTCATGGCATGCTGACATCATACCGTTCAACTGCAGCCTCCGAGTAAGACTTATTAAGTCTTACACAGAGGATTCGTGAATCCGGGGGATTATTTAAGAAAAAACTTAGTTTTCTTAAATAATGTCTTTGTATAATAGCGCATTACTGTTCTTCTGCTGGTTGTTATACAATGCTTCCTTGTTTTAATGTACTGAGCGAGCATATGGGACTTGCGTCCCATGCATACCCAGTACATTAATGCTTTGAAATAGAAGCAACGGAGTAAAGAAAGTCTCCGTTGCTCCATTTTTTTTTCTTTTTTTTTTATTTGTTAAAAAAAATTTTTTGAGCACCTTATACCAAAGGAAAAATGTCCGAGCGACCAGACCATTTTCCATTGGTATATTGTGGGATTTACAATGAGCACGCAGGCCAATCACCATGCATGTTTTGGAATATTAATGGGGGTTCATTGTATAATTGATCATATCCTCCAATAATCATCATTACTTACTTTCAGATTTTAATTATACCATCCTCTTTCTTTATTCCAAATTTTTTTTCAACTTCTGGGCTTATTAAATTTTATTTTACTTCTCATTTTCTTTCACTTCTTGGGCTAAATTCTATTACATTAAAATATATATTGAATGTTCTTAATTGGGCAAATAACACACTTATTTATTTTATTATTTTATTTTACATTTGTTAACTGGAATAGTCCACTGGCCACAGGTCCATTTTTAGTGGAGGCCTGGGGAGAAATGCTCCACACATATGAATAACATGTAACAAAAAAAACTACAAAGTTTACAAAGTATATTTAGATACAAAATGCAGTGAGTCCTAATTAATAGTAGTATATACATACACAGCAGTCACAATTAGTGAAAACAGATAAATCTTACAGTAATAGTTTCATCAATCTAAAGATATATATCTATATATATATATATATATATATATATATATATATATATATATATATATATATATATATATATATCAGTCAAATATATATACATATATATATATATATATATATATATATACACACACATATATATATATATATATATATATATATATATATATATATATATATATATATATATATATATATATATATAATGACGTCAATCATTGCTGCAGGGAGTCATGTGCAAAACAACAACTACTTAAAGGTTATTGGGGTCTAATTCATATCAATCTATTTTATTATATTGTATATAGTTCTACAGTAATAGAATATAGACCTATGGTGTGAAATAGTTAAGGTGGTGTAGGGTCTAACATAGTGGAGGGTCTGGCCCGGTGAAGTGCAAGAACATAGCCAGGTATTAGTGAGATGCAGTTTTAATGCTTTTTTGAACTGTATGAAGGATGTCATAGTAGTTATGTTATAGGGTAGAGCATTCCATATTTTGGATACATAATTAGAAAACAGGGCATCACCTGCTGTATTATTTGACTTAGTTACTGTCAGAACAAGTTTGTTACTGGAGCTAAGAGTTTTGATATTGGTGTGGAGGTGAAGTAGGATTTGCAATGCAGGTTTTTTTTTTGTTGATATAAAATTTTATGGGCCAGAGAGAGTTGGTTGTAATTCAGGAGTTGAGGAAGTTCGAGTCAGTTGAGCAGCTTCAAGGATGATCAGTGTTGAGAGCCAAATGGGGAGTCCAAGGCAAATCTAGCTATTTTGTTGTAGCAGGAGTCAAGCTTAGCCAGGTCTGCTTTTGTAAGGTTGGTGAGAATATGTGAGGCATAGAGGAGGGTAGAAATTAGGTGAGTGTGAGCTATGCTTGCTTTTGTTTGTTGGGTAAGGAATTGTCTATTTCTATAGAGGGTACTTAGTTTTTTGTGAACTTTCTTGATGGTTTGGGAAATATGAATATCAAATCTTAGATTGTTATCAATCTTAATGCCAAGGAGTTTGGTGTGCTCTGTGGGAGAGATGGTTTTGTTACTGGACATGATATTAAAGGTAGAAGTTAATGAGGTGGATCTAGTGGGTTTAAAGAGTAGTAGTTTGCTTTTAGCAGGGTTTAGGATGAGTTAGATATTGGATAGCCATGTTTCTATAAAGAGGAAAGATTCTTGAGTTAATGTGAGAAGTTCTTATAGTGAGGAAGCTGCACAAATTAACGTAGAATCATCAGTGTACTGGATGACAGATGCTTTGGGAGTGGAGGAGTGAAGCTTATTGGTATAGAGGGTGAACAGCAGAGGGCCTAAAATAGAACCCTGGGGAACACCAATATTAACTGGGAGAAGGGGGGAGAGTTCTTGTTTCCACAAGACTGCTTGCTGACAGCCAGGTAAATAGCTCTGGAAACAGGCTATGGCAGGAAGAGAGAGTTCTAATTTGGACAGTTCTTTGATAAGAATGTCATGTCTAACCATATCTAAGGCCTGTGAGAGTTCAAGAAAAGTGTCAGAAACAAATTTACCAGCATTTCTATAAGAGTTTACTGTACTGGAGAAGGACAATAAGGCAGAAGTGGTACTATTGAAGTGTTGGAAGCCATGCTGGGTGATTGATAAGAGTCTATGTGAGTGCAAGTAGTGAATCATTTGAAAGTGTATGTCCTTTTTGCTAGAGGGGATAGAAGTGCTATAGGTCGGTAGTTTGTAAACTCTGTGGAGTTTTTTCCTTTATGTAGGGGGATTACTGAGATATTTTCCATATCTCTGGGATGATGGCTTCTGACAGGGATCTGTTAATTAGAATGGCTATAGGGTAGCCCACTGCATCAGCAGCAATTTTTAAGAATTCCCCTGGTAACTTGTCAGTAGCCAGAGTAGTGGGCTTAAGTTTTCTTAGGTACTTTTTTATCCTGTCTATAGAGACTGACTGGAATTTGAAGAAGCTACTCCTTAAGGCAATAGTGATGGGATCAGAGGAAAGGTGTGTGTGTTGATTTCTCTGTTGGTTCGCTAGGGTCAGTATTGTTTCAGTAAATAATTTATTAAATTGAGTGTGACTGCTGTCAGAGTTCTTTACTAAGGTGGGAGAGGGGGTACCAGTTTTGCCTGGTAGTAATAATTAGTTAATGGCTGCCCAAAATTTTTGAGGGGTATTTTGGTGCTTGATTTAAAGATTGGAGTAGTAATTAATTTTGTCAAGTTTTACTAGTTTCTTAGCTTTATTCCTAAGCTCCTGATATTTTTGTCTTGCAGCTGAGACTTAGCAGTTTTCCAGTGATCCCGTGCTTTATCTCTAGCATTGAGGAGGGCTTTGGTTTCTTTGGTAAGACATGGAGTGGTATTAGATCTGGTTCTTATGGTTCTAGGAGGGGCGTGAAGATCTAACACATTTAAGAAGGTGTAAGTAACTGCCTCATTTAATTCCAAGTATTTCAGGGGTGCCAAATTGCAATGTTTTAGTTCTACTGTGAGATTGATGAGGTTAACATTCTTTTTCTTTATAATAAAATGATAGACTGTACCTTTGGGATTATGGTTGTGTTGTCGTAGAAGGAAGGTTGGCAGATAGTTGCTTAGACCATTGGGGAGGCAACCTGCAAGAGACGTGTGGCTAGGTTTATTAGTTAGAATCCAGTCAAGGATTGATTCCCTGTTAGTTGCCTTGTCAATTCTTGTTGGAGTTTGGATGGCTTGGATAACACCATGGAGATTAATATAATTTGCTGAGGTGGAAGAGTTAGAGGATAGCAAATCTATATTAAAATCACCCAGAATGATGATTTCATTTTGGAGAGCTAAACAGGACCAATGGAGCAGATTTTCTAGAGTGGGTATATTGTTGCCGGGAGGTATATAGCATACAATTATGTTTATTAGTTTTTTGGAGTTGAGTTGCACTTAGGTGAACAATATTTCTGCATTGTCAACAGAGGGATATTGTATACTTAATATTTGCACTATGAGATGGTTCTTAAATAATATAGCAATGCCACCACCGTTTTTGTCCCTTCTATCCTTCCTTAGTATATTGTATCCGGGGGAATAATTTAATTGTCATTGATATGTAGCTTTAGCCAAGTCTCAGTTATAACCACAATGTCTGGCAGGTATACAGAAAGACAGGCATGAAGGTCATGGATTTTGTCGGGGATACTTCTACAGTTTATATTTAGAAACAGTAGGTCAGTAGTTGTCCTAGGAAGTTGATTTAGACTATTGGGGAGAAGGGAAACTTGCAAGGGGGGTCAGTTTTTAGTAGTTCATGGTCCAGGGTTGGGATGAATATCCCCAGAGTGAGATAATTTAGAGGCAATGTAAAGAATGGACTGCAGGGTTTTGTGATTTGTCTGTTGAATTGTAGGGAAGGTTGATGATAGTTGGGGTGTAGTAGTATTGTAAAGCATGAGTAGGCGGTGAGTGATAGGGTAAGGATAGAGGAAGAGTTAGAGAAGTAAGATTGAATGTATTTATGATGAGAGGCAGCAGCACCTGCATAATTTGGGGTTACCTGTAGGTGGGTATGGTAAGAGGTGAGGAAAGAAAGTGTAAGTAGTAGAATTATGGAAGTAATATGTACTAGTAACATGTTAAAAAGATGAGTGGATTGTAGTCTTTGTGCAGGGTAGGATTTGGGAGTGATAGTTGGTGTATCACTGATAGGAATAGGAGGAGTAGTAGAGTGGAGTTAATTAAGGGAGGGGCTTAGGAGGAGAGTTGGATGATATGGGTAGATGTACGTGATTGGGTAATGAGGTGGGAGGTATTATAGTTACTTGTATATTTTACTCTTTTTACATGTTTATTCAGAAATGGTTATTATTGCATTTGGCTATGGTATTTTATGTTTTCAGACTGGAAAATTAAATTACAATAAAGAGATTTAAAAAAGACTGCAGTTTCATCATTTGCTACAGACTGTCTAAACCAAGATGATTTATGTATAGAGCTATATATATATATATATATATATATATATATATATATATATATATATATATATATATGTAGAGCTACAGACAGTTTGAGGGTTGGACTGGGTATTCTACATGCTCAACCATAAATAGTGATTGCTGAAAGGGTATGTAAATGATAAGAGATGCCTGCAGTGGGCTGGTTTCTTTATTTTAGAAATCAAAATGAAACCTGAGAACCAGTTCCTTGAAAGGAAATGACAGAAATAAAAATTAATTACTAGTATTGGGGAGTGTTCAATTTGTAAAAATTAATTACTAGTATTGGGGAGTGTTCAATTTGTGACTTTAAAATGGCATTTCTTTTTTGTTTCTTTATTTAATTATTATACATGTGGGTATTATTATAGCTGTTAAATCTGTATGTATTGTTTGTAGTTTGCCTCAGGTATTTGTGTACTTGGGTATTTTTAATATTTGGGAACGGCATCCCTACCCCAGTATAAGTGTAAATATTTCTGATAGGAGCGTAATGAAGGCACAGATACTGGGAAAAACACTAGGTATTCACCTCAAAGTGAAAAATAGCAATGAAATAACAAACAAACCACGACTGAAGAAAGAAAACAAACAAAATTTAATGAGAAGCGCTTTCACAATCCAAACTGATCGCTTCTTCAGACTTAAATCATAGTACTGAACAGCCAAATTTCAATTAAAAGACAGCCTATACCAGTGGAGAATGTACTAACTAAATTAGAAAGTACATTTATCTAAACACTTTTATCTAAAAACTTTAATTACTTAAAAGCTAAAAATATTTAAGAAATGTACAAACTCTTGGTAAAATGTATAAATAATACATAATAGTAGAAAAAACATTTGATATATAATTTTAATGTTTCAGTGGTCTGGCTTTGGTTTAAGTGATACCATACCATTAATTCCAGGGGGGTTGTCAGCCTGAAGTTTCATAATCCACTTCTGCTCAACCTCCTCTGTCCTGTTCTTAATATCTCCACCTCTCAAGATTTCTGACAAAATCTATAATACAAAAAAAGTTAAAAACATGGTGCATCCCTTTTTCTTGTACATACTGGGTACCAATTAGAACCACGAATGCTTGAAATTTCGAATGGCATATGGTCGACACCATATGATCGAAATTTCAAGCGTTCGAAGGTTAAATGCAATGGCGCCGTTCTGTGCAGAATGGGAGAATTTCCCTTTTCTGCACTGAAGTGTGATCACAGAGTTGGTATATTTAAGTATGGGGCATGTGTGGGGTGCAGGGGGGCTTGCCCCCTGCCTGCAGTGTTAAGATAAGTGTTTTTGTTTTGTTTTATTATATATATTCGAACTTTTAAACTTCGATCTTATGTTGTCGAGCATATAGGATTCGAAGTTTAGAAAGTTGGAAGATAAAATATAGACCCTACGTACTTAGCCAGTGCACTAGTTTCCTTGTTATTTACAATGTTCTCATATGTTCCATGATTCTATCTTTGAGGCAGCTATTTGTCTTCCTGATATAAAAAGAATCGCAATATCTACAAAAACTAAAATAGACCACATTTTGCATTTTACAATCTGCATAGAAGTCAGCCTTAACTTTAAATTTCTGACTTGTGTGTGAAAAAGAAGAGCCTGAATATACGTACTTACAGGCTGTATAGTTTCTGCAGGGAAGGTGCCTACTCTGTTAGAGCATTTCTTGCTGGTCATTCCTGAGGACTTATAACAAAGCTGCCTCTTAAGTGACTTTCTATTAACAGAAGGGACCCCTAGTAATTCTAGGGCTAATAATGACATAATTAGATTTCCAGTATCATACTCCAGTGATATTAAGTTATTTTGTAATATTTTTGAAAAAAACTGGAATATACTAACATTGATAACTGAATTAGACAATGTAATTGATACAGTACCACATTTCTCATTTATTAATAGAAAGTCACTTAAGAGGCAGCTCTGTAAATATTGCAATGCTTTTTTATATCGGGAAGACAAATAGATGCCTCAAAGATAAAATCCTGGAACATAAGAGGGACATTGCAAAAAAAAAGGAAACTAGTGCACTGGATAAGCATGTACAAGAAAAAGGGATGTGCCATGTTTTTAACTTTTGTATTAGAGATTTTATCAGAAAGCTTGAGAGGTAGAGCTATTAAGAACAGGACAGAGGAGGTTGAGCAGAAGTGGATTATGAAACTGCAGGCTAACAAACCCCATGGTTTGTTCATTATTTCATTCCTATTTTTCACTTTGAGGTGAATAACGAGCGATTTACCCAGTATCTGTGCCTTTTTTATTATGTTTATTTTGTGTGGATTATAGTGCTGGGACATGGCTGAAGGATATGGAGCACAGCCTGACTCTAGTCAAAGAAGGAATGCAATGCTGCAGCACTGCCCGAGCCACTTTAGTCGACTGTTATTTATTGAGAATAATCCCTTGATGGAGAATCCACTATTTCCAGGTAACATTATGGCTGCAATAGACCAGGAAACACACTCTAAATTCTGGGAAAGATTTAGAATGTTTGAAAACAAACTATACACATTTAAGAGGCCTCAGTGGCAAAGATTCAACTTAGAAGCATCACTTAAATAAAAGATAGTCCCAAGGGGACTATTACTATGCCCACCTGTGGAGATATGTATCCCAATATTCTGCAGAAATGGCAGCAACTGAATCTGCAGCTTAGCTATGATTATATGCACCTACTGATAGAATATTTTCTACCACAAGAGAGAGAACTCAGTAGTGATCTAGAGGAGCTACAGAATGAGTTGTGCTCTAACGTTTCGACTGATGTCACAGGAAGCAAGCTTGATGATCTGCATGAAAGTGATTCAAACTAAGAACAAAGGCTGCAGAACACCAAGCTTACGAAACTACAGAGACTTGAATGATTTCCAGTGTCTTTTTTTGGCCCAGGCAGTCCAACTTGGTATCCAAGCAACATCAAGAAGCCCCTCCCAATTTAGATGAAGTGAATTCATAAGCAGCGACGCACCTTATGGCTAACCAAGAGATGCAAATTTCTATACATGTGATTCAAGAGACAGGAAACACAACTCCACATGTATTCCAGTAGTCAAATGAAAGTAAAAGACCTTTGAGAGACAGTTCAGTAGCTAACAATGCCAGAAATAGTTCAAGTAATGAAGCAGTTTCTTTTCCATTAGTTCCCTAACAAACTGCAGAGACTTCAGTTCTACCTTTTGTACTGAAAAATGCATTACCAATCAGAGGGAGATCGAAGAGCAGATGGAGGAGACGGAGAACTCGTCAAACACAAGAAGGAGATATACGCCAGAACCGAATGATAACTCACAGCAAGAATAAAAAAAACCTGGTAATTAATCTTTCTTCTTTTCAATTAACATAAGCACATTCTTCACTGTTGAATAAAAGGACTTTAATTCATTCCTGCGCAAAAGACAGTAATGGTCGATTTGCTGACAGAACTAAAACTTTTTGGCAGGAACTTAACATTAAAAACCATCTTTAAGGACAATGAAGCTGGGAATGATTACTGTTTTAAAAGACCCAGCACATTTGTACCTAAGATGCATCCCATGGTAGAGGCATATGTTAATGTAAGTGAGAAGCAAATTAGGGAAGCTTTTTTGGTTAATAGACCAGCAATGTTCTATAATTTAAATAGAGATGAATCTGAAGACCTCACACAATTAAAAGCAATGCAGTCCATCGAGATCAGACCGGCAGATAAAGGGGGAGGGGTTGTCATTTTGGATAAAATGCTCTATGAGCAGCAAATGCTTGAACTTCTGAATGACAGAGAAACATACATACAAATCTCTAAAACTTTGGTTAGAGGTGTTATTGATAAAATGTCTGTACTAATCTTTGATTTATTAATGTCCTGTCAAATTACGGAGGACCTTTTTAAATATTTTAATGTTGACAATCCAGTAATTCATATTATTTATGGACTACCAAAAGTACACAAAGGTCTGGCATACCCCCCCCCCCCAATGAGACCTCTTGTCAAAAGAAGAGGCTGGGCAACTGAGGCTATTTCCATTTATGTAGAGAAGAGTTTGCACCCCATTTTGGAAACTTGTGGTACTATATTAAGAGACACTAAGACATTTCTTGGCTTACTTTATGCTAAAATGAAAGAGCTGAATAATGACTTTCTCTTTGTTATGATGGACATAGTATCTCTCTTTACAGTAATACCTAATGAATGGGGCATTTAGAATGTACTTGAATTGCTATGTACTAAAAATGTATTTATTTCTGCTGAAACTAACCTGATATGTAACCTACTTGAGATTTTTTTGGAGAATAATGTGTTGCTGTTGAATGAGATGTTTTATTTGCAAAAGTTTGGCATGGCTATGAGCACGGCTTGTGCCAATAGCTATGCCAACCTAGCATTGGTACAATGGGAACACAATATCCTACTCCAAGGCAATGATTTTATTGATGCAATCTTATGGTATGTACGTTTTATAGATGACGTCTACCTCTTATGGGGAAGTACAGTAGAAAGATTAGAACACTTTATTGATTATCTTCATATGTCTACCAACTTCCTGAGGTTTACTAATAAGTACTCTAATGAGAGAATAGAGTTTTTAGATGCAAGAGTTAGCACGATACAACCTGGGGATTAACTACAGACCTGTACAGAAAACCTAGCAGAAGGAATTGCATCCTACATAAATCAAGTATGCACCCTAGACATGTGAGTAAGAATGTTCTCAAGGGGCAGTTCTTGAGAATGAGCAGGATACATTGCACAGAAGAATGGATAAATGCAACAGTCTCTACAGTGAGGAAAGACTTCATGGATAGGGGCTATAATCAAACTGAGATAGATGACAGTGTCAGTCATATGTATAAAGTATGCAATAGTAGTGGCAAACCCTATTTTTCCCATTCAACAGAAGAGAGCACTAGTAATTCTAGGGCTTAAAATGACAGAATTATATTTCCAGTATCATACTCCAGTCATATTAAGTTATTTTTTAATATTTTTTTTAAAAAACTGGAAGATACTAACACTGATAACTGTATGAGACAATGTAATTGATACAGTACCACATTTCTCATTTATTAATAGAAAGTCACTTATGAGACAACTTTGTTATAAGTCGTCAGGAATGACCAGCAAGAAATGCTCTAACAGAGTAGGCACCTTCCCTGCAGAAATTATACAGCCTGTAAGTACGTATATTCAGACTCTTCTTTTTCACATAGAAGTCAGAAATTTAAAATTTAAGCTGAATTCTGCACAGATTTGAAAAGGTAGAGTGTAGACTATTTTAGTTTTTGTAAATATTGCGATGTTTTTTATACTAGGAAGACAAATAGATGCCTCAAAGACAGAATTCTGGCACATATGAGGGACATTGTAAAATCAAGGAAACTTGTGCACTGGATAAGCATGTACAAGAAGAAGGGGTGCACCATGTTTTTAACTTTTTTGTGTTAGAGATTTTATCAGAAAGCTTGAGAGGTGGAGATATTAAGAAAAGGACAGTGGAGGTTGAGCAGAAGTGGATTATGAAACTGCAGGCTGGCAAACCCCCTGGAATTAATGGTATGGTATCACATAAACCATTTTTGAAAGCCAGACTATTGAAACATTAAAATTATGTATAATTTTTTTTTTATTATTACTTATTATTTATACATTTTACCAATAGTTTGTACATTTCTTAAATATTTTTAGCTTTTTAGTAATTAAAGATTTTAGATAAAAGTTTTTAAATAAATGCACTTTCTAATTTAGTTAGTACATTCTCCACTATGATAGGCTGTCTTTTAATTTCAATTTGGCTGTTCAGTAGTATAAATTATGTCTGAAGAAGTGATCAGTTTGGATTGTGAAAGTGCTAACTTCTCATTGCATTTTATTTTCGTCCTTCAGTCGTGGTTTGTTCGTTATTTCGTTGCTATTTTTCACTTTGAGGTGAATACCGAGTGTTTTACCCAGTATCTGTGCCTTTTTTCATTACATTTATTTTGTGTGGATTATAGTACTGGGACATGGCTGAAGGATATGAAGCAGACCTTGATTATAGTCAAGGAAGGAATTCAATGCCGCAGCACCGCCTGAGCCGCTTTAGTCAACTGTTTTTAATTGAGAATAATGCTTTGATGCAGAATCCAGTATTTCCAGATAACAGTATGGCTGCAATAGATAAGGAAACACACTCTAAATTCTGGGAAAGATTTAGAATGTTTGAAACCAAACTATACAAATTTAAAAGTCTTCAGTTGCAAATATTCCACTTAGAAGCATCGTTTAAATACAAGATAGTCCCAAGAGGACTAAGGGTGTTTACTATGCCCACCTATGGAGATATCTATCCCGATCTTCTGCAGAAATGGCAGCAACTGAATCTGCAGCTTAGCTATGATTATATGCACCTACTGATAGAATATTTTCTACCACAAGGAGAACTCAGAGCACAACTCATTCTGTAGCCCTTTAGCTCACTACTAACTTTTCGACTGATGTCAAAGGAAGCAAGCTTGATGATGTGCATGAAAGTGTTTCAAACTAAGAACAAAGGCTGCAGAACACCAAGCATAAGAAACTACGAAGAGACTTGAATGACTTCCAGCGTAGAGAGGTCTTTTTCTGGCCCAGGCAGTCCGATTTGGCATCCAAGCAACGTCAAGAAGCCTCTCCCAATTTAAATTAAGTGAATTCACAAGCAGCAATGCCCCTTATGCCTAACCAAGAGATACAAATTTCTGCACATGTTATTCAAGGGACAGGAAATTCAATAACTCCCCCTGTATTCCAGAAGTCAAAGGAAAGTTAAAGACCTTTGGGAGACAGTTCAGTAACTAACAATGCCAAAAATAGTTCAAGTAATGAAGCAGTTTCTTTTCCAGTAGTTCACCAACAAACTGCAGAGACTTCAATTATACATTTTATACTGAAAAATGCATTATGATTCAGAGAGAGATTGAAGAGCAGAGGGAGGAAAGGGAGAACTCGTCAAACACAAGAAGGAGATAAATGCCAGAACCGACCAATAACTCACAGCAAGAATCAAAAAACCTGGTAATTAATCTTTCTTCTTTTCAATTAACAGAAGCAGTTTTCACTGTTGAATAAAGGACTTTCCTTCATTCCTGCACAAAAGATAGTAATGGTCGATTTTCTGACAGAACTAAAACTTTTTGGCATGAACTTAACCTTAAAAACTATGTTTAAGGACAATTAAGCTGGGAATGATTACTGTTTTAAAATACCCAGCAGATTTGTACCTAAGATGCATCCCATGGTAGAGGCATATGTTACTGTATGTGAGAAGCAAATTAGGGAAGCTTTTTTAGATAATAGACCAGCAGTGTTTTATAATTTAAATAGAGATGAATCTGAAGCTCTCACACAATTAAAAGCAATGCAGTCCATTGAGATCAGAGCAGCTGATAAAGAGGGAGGAGTTGTCATTTTGGACAAAATGTTCTATGTGCAGCAGATGCTTGTACTTCTGAAAGACAGACAAACATACCTACAAATCTCTAAAACTATGGTTAGAGGTGTTATTGATAAAAGTTCTGTCCTAATCTTTGATTTATTATTGTCCTGTCAAATTATGGAGGACCTTTTTATTTTTCTGTTGACAATCCAGTAATTCATATTATTTATGGACTACCAAAAGTACACAAAGGTCTGACATACCCCCCAATGAGACCTCTTGTCAAAAGTATAGGCTGGGCAACTGAGGCTATATCTATTGTTGTAGAGAAGAGCTTGCACCCCATTTTGGAAACTTTTGGTACTATATTAAGAGACACTAATACATTTCTTGGCTTACTTTATGCTAAAATGAAAGAGCTGAATAATAACTTTCTCTTTGTTATGATGGACATAGTATCTCTCTTTACAGTAATACCTAATGAATGGGGCATTTAGAATGTACTTGAATTGCTATGTACTATAAAAGTCTTTACTTCTGCTAAAACTAACCTGATATGTAACCTACTTGAGATTTTTTTGGAGAATAATGTGTTCCTGTTGAATGAGATGTTTTATTTGCAAAAGGTTGGCATGGCTATGAGCACGGCTTGTGCCAATAGCTATGCCAACCTAGCATTGGTACAATGTGAACACAATATCCTACTCCAAGGCAATGATTTTAGTGATGCAATCTTATGGTTTGTACGTTTTATAGATGACGTCTTCCTCTTATGGGGAAGTATAGTAGAAAGATTAGAACACTTTATTGATTATCTTCATATGTCTACTAACTTCCTGAGGTTTACTAATAAGTACTCTAATGGGAGAATAGAGTTTTTAGATGTAAGAGTTAGTAAGATACAACCTGGGGGATTAACTACAGACCTGAGCAGAATACCTAGCAGAAAGAATTGCATCCTACACAAATCAAGTATGCATACTAGACATGTGAGTAAGAATGTTCTCAAGGGGCAGTTCTTGAGAATGAGCAGGATACATAATACAGATGATTGGTTAAATGCAGCAGTCTCTACACCGAGGGAAGACTTCATGGATAGGGGCTATAATCAAACTGAGATATATGACAGTGTCAGTCATATGTATGAAGTAAGCAATAGTAGTGGCAAACCCTATTTGTCCCATTCAACAAAATAGACCCCTAATAATTCTAGGGCTTAAAATGACAGAATTAGATTTCCAGTATCATACTCCAGTCATATTAAGTTATTTTTTAATATTTTTGAAAAAAAAAACTGGAAGATACTAACATTGATAACTATATTAGACAATGTAATTGATACAGTACCACATTTCTCATTTATTAATAGAAGGTCATTTAAGAGACAACTTTGTTAAAAGTCGTCAGGAATGACCAGCAAGAAATGTTCTAACAGAGTAGGCACCTTCCCTGCAGAAACTATACAACCTGTAAGTACATATATTCAGGCTCTTCTTTTTCACACAGAAGTCATAAATTTAAAGTTGCGGTTGTCTTCAGCACAGATTTTAAAACGCAGAATGTGCTCTATTTTAGTTTTTGTAAATATTGCAAAGTTTTTTATACTGGGAAGACAAACAGATGCCTCAAAGTTAGAATCCTGGCACATATGAGGGACATTGTAAAATCAAGGAAACTTGTGCACTGGATAAGCATGTACAAGAAGAAGGGGTGCACCATGTTTTTCATTTTTTTGTGTTAGAGATTTTAGCGGAAAGCTTGAGAGGTGGAGATATTAAGAACAGGACAGTGGAGGTTGAGCAGAAGTGGTTTATGAAATTGCAGGCTGGCAAACCCCTGGAATTAATGGTATGGTATCACTTAATCCATTTTTGAAAGCCAGACCATTGAAACATTAAAATTATGTATCAATTTTTTGTTACTATTACTTATTATTTATACATTTTACCAATAGTTTGTACATTTCTTAAATATTTTTAGCTTTTTAGTAATTAAAGTTTTAGATATAAGTTTTTAGATAAATGCACTTTCTAATTTAGTTAGTACATTCTCCACTGTGAAAGGCTGTCTTTTAATTTAAATTTGGCTGTTCAGTAGTATGAATTATGTCTGAATAAGTGATCAGTTTGGATTGTGAAAGTGCTAACTTCTCATTACATTTTGTTTTCTTCCTTCAGTCGTGGTTTGTTCGTTATTTTGTTGCTATTTTTCACTTTGAGTTGAATACCGAGTGTTTTACCCAGTATCTGTGCCTTTTTTCATTACATTTATTTTGTGTGGATTATAGTGCTGGGACATGGCTGAAGGATATGGAGCAGACCTTGACTATAGTCAAGGAAGGAATTCAATGCCGCAGCACCGCCTGAGCCACTTTAGTCGACTGATTTTAATTGAGAATAATCCCTAGATGCAGAATCCAGTATTTCCTGATAACAGTATGGCTGCCATAGACAAGGAAACACACTCTAAATTCTGGGAAAGATTTAGAATGTTTGAAACCAAACTATACAAATTTAAGAGGCTTCAGTGGCAAAGATTCCACTTAGAAGCTTCACTTAAATACAAGATAGTCCCAAGGGGACCAAGGGTGTTTACTATGCCCACCTATGGAGATATGTATCCCGATCTTCACCAGAAATGGCAGCAACTGAATCTGCAGCTTAGCTATGATTATATGCACCTACTGATAGAATGTTTTCTACCACAGGGAGAACTCAGAGCACAACTCATTCTGTGGCCCCTTTAGCTCACTACTAACTTTTCGACTGATGTCACAGGAAGCAAGCTTGATGATCTACATGAAAGTGTTTCAAACTAAGAACAAAGGCTGCAGAACACCATGCATAAGAAACTACGAAGAGACTTGAATGACTTCCAGTGTAGAGAGGTCTTTTTTTGGCCCAGGCAGTCCGATTTGGCATCCAAGCAACGTCAAGAAGCCTCTCCCAATTTAGATTAAGTGAATTCACAAGCAGCAACGCCCCTTATGCCTAACTAAGAGATACAAATTTCTGCACATGCGATTCAAGGACAGGAAATTCAATAACTCCCCCTTTATTCCAGAAGTCAAAGGAAAGTAAAAGACCTTTGGGAGACAGTTCAGTAGCTAACAATGCCAAAAATAGTTCAAGTAATGAAGCAGTTTCTTTTCCATTAGTTTCCTAACAAACTGCAGAGACTTCAGTTATACCTTTTCTACTGAAAAATGCATCACAATTCAGAGAGAGATTGAAGAGCAGAGGGAGGAAAGGGAGAACTTGTCAAACACAAGAAGGAGATAAATGCCAGAACCGACTGATAACTCACAGCAAGAATCAAAAAACCTGGTAATTAATCTTTCTTCTTTTCAATTAACAGAAGCAGTTTTCACTGTTGAATAAAGGACTTTCCTTCATTCCTGCACAAAAGATAGTAATGGTCGATTTGCTGACAGAACTAAAACTTTTTGACAAGAACTTAACCTTAAAAACCATGTTCAAGGACATTTAAGCTGTGAATGATTACTGTTTTAAAATACCCAGCACATTTGTACCTAAGATGCATCCCATGGTAGGTTCATAGGTTCATAGGTTCATACTAGGCTATCTGCCCTGGGGCATTTATAAGCCTAGCCTGATTGTGTTTGGCTTACGCCACCCCTTGATTTGAGTATACTGTGTCCTTTTTAAAGTTTAGTTTACTGTGCCTCTGTCTAATAGTGACACGGAAGTAATCCCAGGGACAAACCTATGATCCCCCATCCACTCATCAAGATTCTTCTTGAAGATAGTCAGTAAGGTGCTCTGCCTAACATGAATTGGAATTCTATTCAAGAGCGAAGGGAGCCTCTGGGTTATGAATCTGTCCCTCCAGCATGTTCTATTTATTTCTGTGCTGAGGTTCAAGTCCCTCGAGCACGTAGCTCTAAGGGATTTAGATTTACTGAGGTGGAGCATGTCCATTAATTCTGGGTTGGACATAGCTTTATTTGTCAGGCATAGATCACCTCGAAGTAGGTGGTATGCAACTGAGTAGAGCTGGAGTTTTTTTAACCGAGCAGCATATGGCATCTGTTTGAGTCCCTTGATCCTCCTGGTGAGGTACTTTTGGGGTCATTCTAATTGCTGCAGGTGTTGGGTAAGGTACATCCCAAAGGGGGCATTGTATTCTATGATGGGCCTGATGAGGGATGAATAAAGGGGCATGATTACCTCTCTTGATTTAGATGTGAATCCTTTCATGATGAGGTGGGCTATGTAGAAGGTCTTTCTAACCACTTTGGCAATGTGGTTGTCAAAGGAGAGATTGCTATCAACTTGGGTCCCCAGATCCCTAATTACTTTCTCTTACTTAATGGGTTACCACCTATGTGGTAATTTGTGGGCACATTGTTTTTGCCAAAGGGTATGACTATACACTTTTTGTCATTTAGCTTTAGACCATGGCTCTGGCACCAGTTATCCATCTCTGTGAGACCTTTTTGAAGGATGTTTGTGTCAGCTGGAGAGTCGATTATGGCACCCAGTTTGCAGTCATTTGCAAACTTGGTGAGCCATAGTCCTCTCACGTTGGACTGTACCTCAGAAAAGTAAATACCGAACAAGAGAGGTCCCAGGACAGAACCTTATGGGATGCCACTTATGACCGGTTTCGAGTCTGACATGGCTCCAGCAACTCTGACTCTGTGGGTTCTGTCTTTGAGCCAGTTTGTGACCCATCTTGTGACATATGGTTTATATTTAGGCTGGATAGCTTATCTATGATGCCCGAGTGGGGTACTGTGTCAAATGCCTTTGCGAGGTGCAGATAGGCTGTGTGGACTACCTTCCCTTCATCTATGGCCTTGGTGACTCTTTTGAAGAAGTCGACCAGGTTCAAAAGGCAGGATCTGCCCTTGACGAAGCCAAATTGGGTAGGATCTAGTGTCTGTAGGTCCCCAATGTCTTTGTTTATGAGTTCCATGATGATCCTCTCCATAGCCTTGCAGACTAGGCTAGTCAGGCTTATGGGGCGATAGTTTCCAGGGTCAGTAGAGGTGCCACCTTTGTGGAGTGGGACCACTGTTGCTGTACGCCATTCTTTGGGTACATATCCTGTAGTGAGGCTGAGATTGTACAGCAATTTTACTTGAGGGACTAGTTCTTCTTGGTGTTCATGTAGGACGCAACCCAGGACGCCATCTGGTCCCATGGAAGCAGTGTTTTTTGCTTTGGAAAGGGCAGCCTTCACCTGAGCATCAGAGATGTTTGGGAGGCTGCACTCTGCTGGGATAGATACTTGCTCTTTTGGGGGGGAGGGGGTGGAGAAGTTTGCACTGAACATATCTGCCAGGATATTGGTGATGTCTGTGGGTTCAGTGTATTTTTTGTCATTTAGAATCAACTCAGAACAAGTCTGGGAGTTGAATCCCAGGTTCCTAACATAACTGAAAAAAGCCTTATGATTGTCTTTAGTGTCCTGTGCAATTTTTCTCTTGAAGCTGGCCTTGGAGGATTTTATGAGGGATCGTAATTTTTTGCTAGTACTGATCAGCGATGCCTTCCCTTTTAGGGATTTTGCTCTATCATGTAGTAGCTTCCCCCTTCTGTTGTACAGTTTATTTATGGCTGGGGTCCACCAGACTGGACGCCTGCCTTTGGATGATTGGGTCTTGATTTTGTTTGGGATAGCATGATCCATGCATTCTTGGAGATGTCTGTAGAATGCGTTTATATAGGATTCTGCAGTTTGGGCCGTAGTTTACACTGGCCCTGGGGCCTTGAAGGATTCCACTTCAGTTCTGAGAAGTGTGAAGTTCACTTTTGAGAAGTTTTTCACTGTGGTTTTCTGGGCTGGGGGTGGGGTCGGGATGTGGATATCCAGTGAAATTAATTTATGGTCAGATCTTACCAATGAGGGATATACTTCTGGTATGGAGCATAGAGTCCCCATGTTGGTAATGATCAGGTCTAGTATGTTTTCCCCTCTTGTGGGAGTGGTGACTAGTTGTTCCATAGCATTTGAGTTTATAAATTCCAGGAACCTTTGGGCTAAGGTGCTGGGGCTTGAGTAATGCTCCCAGTCTATGTTTGGGTAGTTGCTGTCGCTCAATATAACAGTGTTTGGAGAGATCTTCATGTTCTCCAATGTTTTCAGGAAAGCCGAGTGGGATTCCTGACTTTGAGAGGGTGGTCTGTAGGATGCTATAAACTGAAAAGCAGTCTTGCCCACTGTCAGTTGTACATGGATGGTCTTCGATACTTCGTGCAATGCCACTAACCTGGAGGTGTGAATATCCTTGATAAATATGGAAACTCCCCCTCCTTTTGTGGTTTGGTCTGGGTTTTGGGGCCGAAAAGCATGATATGAGGTATAACCTGGTAGGGCTTGGGGTGCTGTCTGGAGCCTTGAACCAGGTTTCTGTCACTGCACAGATATCGATGTTCTCCATACTGAGGAGAGCTTCGAGTGCATGCATCTTGAGGTTAAGACTTCTGGCGTTTAGCAGCATTACCCTTAGTTTCTTGTTCCTTGTGCTGTCTATGGAGGTGGGTTTGACTTTTGAGCCTTGCCTAAAAAAGGCACTATGGGGGTGGCAAGAGCCTTTGCCAATATCCGAAAGCCCAGGGGTGACAGGTGGAAGCCGTCCCTAGCGAAGAAAAGTGGCTTGTCGAATATGTATTCCCTAGGCTGACAGACACTGGATCCCCTTTGAATGATACCAAAATTTTAGCCAATTGTTAAAATCAATCATTTTGTCTTTATACTGTGGCATCATTCTAGGTGAGGGTAAGATGCTGCTCAAGGTCAGGGTCATACCGGCCTGGGCTACATGATCAGAGAGCTCCTCTATGTCTCTTTTAATGTAGTCGAGGGAGGTACATCTCAGGTCATTCATGCCAGCATGTACAATGACTGAGTCATATTTGTATTTGCTTTGGAGTGACCTGAGTGCTTGCGTTATGTGGCGGATCCTAGCACCCGACAGGCAGCTCACTGTGACCTTCTCTTTATTCAGCCTGGTGAGTGGGATGTCAGTGTGTCTGACAATAGAGTCACCTATTACAAGAGTATCAGGTGTGTTATTCAGCCTTAAGGGCTGTGACTGCTTGGCACACTGACTTTGTGTGCTATGTGTTGTATGTGTTTTGTTTTGGGGTGGTGTTTGCTTGGATGTCTGCTTTGGAGGTCTCTGTTGCTTAGGTAGATTTTTATTTAGAGCCTCCGAGTATGTTTTTGGGTTTTTATATATTTGATTCACTGTTGTGGTGGGACTATGTGATACTGGAATTGTGTTGTGTGAGGTTACCTTCTCCTCCTGACTGGTTACACTAGTTTTGAGATGAGAGAGCTCAGCCTCCAGTTTGGCTATATGGTTGCATCTCTCACATATATTTGAACCTGTTTGGAGGAGGAGAGGGTTGTCCGTGTACATGAGACAGTTGTAACATTGCCTCAAAATTCCCAGATTCACCAGCTGGACTGGAGAGGAAACCATTGACTGACCTTTGGACATGCTAGAGTAATATAGGGAACTGAATTAAAATGGACCAATAGGGGACAAGGTAATCGTAGAGAGTATAAGAGTAAGTAGTGCTTATGGTTTATTAGTGCTAACTTGTAAGATTATTTATTTGGACCAGTGAGGGGCCTTAGAATGAGAATATGGTGTTTAATTTGAGAGATAGAGCAGTTCTAAGGGAAAAAGTGAAGAGCAGACTTTGTGGAGCCAAGAATAGTTTAAACCCAATTAGGTGGCGCTGCCCAACATTGCGCTATGCGCTGCCCGATGTTGTGCTATGCTCAAAAATGCGCAAAACCGTGCAAAAGAGGGTTTTAAGAGAGGGAGATCAAGGAGTTTGGAATTGACCCAAAATGGCCAATAAAACTACAGTTTCAAGGCAGTAACCACTCCCACAGGGGCAGGCAGGCTGCTCAATGTTTATCACTGCCACTGATGAACACAGAGACTTCCATTTAGCCCAAGCAAACAATGGCCTCCAAGAAATTTACAAACAGTTCAGAACAGCAAATCTGTAACTGAACTTTTTTAAATCTCAGAAAAGTGGGAAAAAGCAAGATTTTTTTGTTTTTTTAAGGAAAGCAGAGGTTCACAAGTATCAACAAGTTAGAACAGTGCAGTAAATGACCCCACACTTGAGTGCTAGGCCAGAGACAGATAAAATGCAAGTTTTAAGAAAAAAACGATTTTAAAAATAAGTGCACGCAGGAAATTCAGTAATCAGCTCTAGGTTGTGTTCTAAATACAGTTACCAACACAGAAATCAAGTTTAACAATCCAGAAAATGCTCAAAAGTAGGTGGCAATGCAGAAAAACTTAACAAATAATCTGAAGCAAAATACTTAAAATCTCAAAAGTGGCTCCTTTCTTCTCTCAGCATTTTCTCCTCTTGGTGGGTGCTTCACCAACAGCCAACAAGTCCGAAAAGACGCCAAAACCACAAGGCAATTGGGTTTTAAGAGAGGGAGATCAAGGTGTTTGGAACTGACCCAAAATGGCCAATAAAACTACAATTTCAAGGCAGTAACCACTCCCACAGGGTCAGGCAGGCTGCTCAATGTTTATCACTGCCACTGATGAACACAGAGACTTCTCTTTAGCCCAAGCAAACAATGACCTCCAAGAAACTTACAAACAGTTCAGAACAGCAAATCTGTAACTGAACTTTTTTAAATCTCAGAAAAGTGGGGAAAAAAGCAATTTTTTTTGTTTTTTTGTTTTAATTAAGGAAAGCAGAGGTTCACAAGTATCAACAAGTTAGAACAGCGCAGTAAATTACCCCACACTTGAGTGCTAGGCCAGAGACAGATAAAATGCAAGCTTTAAGAAAAAAAGATTTAAAAAATAAGTGCACGCAGGAAATTCAGTAATCAGCTCTAGGTTGTGTTCTAATTACAGTTACCAACACAGAAATCAAGTTTAACAAGCCAGAAAATGCTCAAAAGTAGGCGGCAATGCAGAAAAACTTAACAAATAATCTGAAGCAAAATACTTAAAATCTCAAAAGTGGCTCCTTTCTTCTCTCAGCATTTTCTCCTCTTGGTGGGTGCTTCACCAACAACCAACAAGTCCGAGGCATATGTTACTGTATGTGAGAAGCACATTAGGGAAGGTTTTTTAGATAATAGACCAGCAGTGTTTTATAATTTAAATAGAGATGAATCTGAAGCTCTCACACAATTAAAAGCAATGCAGTCCATTGAGATCAGAACAGCTGATAAAGAGGGAGTGGTTGTCATTTTGGAGAAAATGTTCTATGTGCAGCAGCTGCTTGAACTTCTGAAAGACAGAGAAACATACCTACAAATCTCTAAAACTATGGTTAGAGGTGTTATTGATAAAATTTCTGTCCTAATCTTTGATTTATTATTGTCCTGTCAAATTACGGAGGACCTTTTTAAATATTTTTCTGTTGACAATCCAGTAATTCATATTATTTATGGACTACCAAAAGTACACAAAGTTCTGGCATATGCCCCAATGAGACCTCTTGTCAAAAGTAGAGGCTGGGCAACTGAGGCTGTATCCATTGTTGTAGAGAAGAGCTTGCACCCCATTTTGGAAACTTCAGGTACTATATTAAGAGACACTAAGACATTTCTTGGCTTACTTTATGCTAAAATGAAAGAGCTGAATAATGACTTTCTCTTTGTTATGATGGACATAGTATCTCTCTTTACAGTAATACCTAATGAATGAGGCATTTAGAATGTACTTGAATTGCTATGTACTAAAAAAGTCTTTACTTCTGCTAAAACTAACCTGATCTGTAACCTACTTGAGATTTTTTTAGAGAATAATGTGTTCCTGTTGAATGAGACATTTTATTTGCAAAAGGTTGGCATGGCTATGAGCACGGCTTGTGCCAATAGCTATGCCAACCTAGCATTGGTACAATGGGAACACAATATCCTACACCAAGGCAATGATTTTAGTGATGCAATCTTATGGTATGTACGTTTTATAGATTATGTCTTCCTCTTATGGGGAAGAACAGTAGAAAGATTAGAACACTTTATTGATTATCTTCATATGTCTACCAACTTCCTGAGGTTTACTAATAAGTACTCTAATGAGAGAGTAGAGTTTTTAGATGTAAGAGATAGTAAGATACAACCTGGAGGAGTAACTAAAGACCTGAGCAGAAAACCTAGCAGAAATAATTGCATCCTACACAAATCAGGTATGCACCCTAGACATGTGAATAAGAATGTTCTCAAGGGGCAGTTCTTGAGAATGAGCAGGATACATAATACAGATGATTGGTTAAATGCAGCAGTCTCAACACTGAGGGAAGACTTCATGGATAGGGGCTATAATCAAACTGAGATAGATGACAGTGTCAGTCATATATATATGAAGTATGCAATAGTAGTCACAAACCCTATTTGTTCCATTCAACAAAAGAGACCCCTAATAATTCTAGGGCTTAAAATGACAGAATTAGATTTCCAGTATCATACTCCAGTCATAGTAAGTTATTTTTTAATATTTTTGAAAAAAAAAACTGGAAGATACTAACACTGATAACTGTATTAGACAATGTAATTGATACAGTACCACATTTCTCATTTATTAATAGAAAGTCAATTGAGACAACTTTGTTATAAGTCGTCAGGAATGACCAGCAAGAAATGCTCTAACAGAGTAGGCACCTTCCCTGCAGAAATTATACAGCCTGTAAGTATGTATATTCAGGCTCTTCTTTTTCACACAGAAGTCATAAATTTAAAGTTGAGGCTGACTTCTGCACAGGTTGTAAAATGCAGAATGTGATCTATTTTAGTTTTTGTAAATATTGCAATGTTTTTTATACTAGGAAGACAAATAGATGCCTCAAAGATAGAATCCTGGCACATATGAGGGACATTGTAAAAACAAGGAAACTTGTGCACTGGCTAAGCATGTACAAGAAGAAGGGATGCACCATTTTTTTAACTTTTTTGTATTAGAGATTTTATCAGAAAGCTTGTGAGGTAGAGATATTAAGAACAGGACAGAGCAGGTTGAGCAGAAGTGGATTATGAAACTGCAGGCTGTCAAACACCCTGGAATTAATAGTATGGTATCACTTAAACCTTTTTTGAAAGCCAGACCATTGAATCATTAAAATTATGTATCAAATGTTTTTGTACTATTATGTATTATTTATACATTTTTCCAATAGTTTGTACATTTCTTAAATATTTTTAGCTTTTAAGTAATTACAGTTTTTAGATAAAAGTTTTTAGATAAATGCACTTTCTAATTTAGTTAGCACATTCTCCACTGTGATAGTCTGTCTTTTAATTTAAATTTGGCTGTTCAGTAGTATGATTTAAGTCTGAAAAACAATCAGTTTAGATCGTGAAGTGATGACTTCTCATTAAATTTCGTTTTCTTCCTTCGTTCGTGGTTTGTTCATTATTTTGTTGCTATTTCTGATAGCAAATTTATAAAGGGAATTAAACATAAATTAATACTTTTCTCAGATATTAGCTTGCCTAATAGACACATTGCATGATCCTGTGGTATGTAGGAACTGAAACCACAGTAGGAGGTCTGTGAATACTACTTAAGTACACTAAACCACTACTATCTGGCACTAAACAATATTGTGTTTGCACATGCGTACAGGTTATCACAGAAAAGTGACTTCCCATATAAGTTAATGTATACAGTTATTGAAATAATGTTTTTATTTATTATAAATGGGTTGTTGATGTTTTTGCTTACTAGCATAATGAAATATGCATGATAGGTGGATATGTTCACACTGGTATTTTTATGTATGCTTTATCTGAGTATTAAAATTCACTTGGGACAGCCACTTGCCTAGTAATTTTTTGTTTTTATTTTTACATTTACAGAAGTACTTAATTTATCTAGTTTTGCAACTAATGAATTTGGACTTGTTACATTTTGTACCATCTGAATAAGAGTACCAAAAAAACCTATGTACAAATTAGTCTTACTTCCAAAGTGCCTAATAAATTTTACTTCTGATGTATATACTACCTGTACTATCATCTTTCTAAGTCAGGTGCTGTTAAGTCCCATAATGTTTTTATAACTAATGCTTAACATTTTTGCAGATACACACACACAGACACACGCACACACACACACACACACACACACACACACACACACACGCACGCACGCACGCACACACACACACACACACACACACACACACACACACACACACACACACACACACACAGACACACACACACATAGGCATTCACTGGTCAGGTTACGTATGCCTTTTTAAAATAAAGGTTTTCTGACTTTCCATCAACAGCACACTGTAGAAATCGGGTCATACTAACCAAGCTTGACCATGTATGCTGTAGATAACAATTATTTGAGAACTTTTACATTATACATATTAAGTGAAATAAATAATACTTACACAATCATATTCCATTTTTTACTTCTTAACATTCCTGTGCACAATACTTTATCATAATTAATGCTGATTACCACAACTTGCTTTTGAAAACCACCTAGAAAAGAAACCATTTTCCTAAAATGGCAATATCTGGCACTTAAGAGCTATGATTTTCATTGTGACTGCTCATTTGCAAACACAAAGAAGCAAATTGCATTCCATTTTTCACAGTCAACCCACTAGAATAGCTGTTTGTAATACATATTTCCAAAAAGACATTTTAGTGCTTAACTGCACTGGCAAAGTGAATGTCACAGCTGCTAACAAATGCTTCCAAATACCTCACCTGCTGAGAATCTGTGCTGTCCTCTGCTCTGAGGACTTTATGCATGAGTCTCTTTTTCTGAATACAGATAGTTAACCTCCTCTAGTTTTTCAAATACACTGATCCCATAATCTTGCAGCAATCTAATATTCACATTGAACCTGTGCACAGTATAACCCTTTTACCTGCATGCAAAAGCATCACTGTTTCATTACTTCCTGTGTTAAAAAGCTGCTTACAGCATAGCTGTCACATTTTTTGCACAGGAGTCGGGGATAAAGCCAAAATAATGGTGGGCAAAGACCTAAATTTAGGAACATTTTTTTAAAATATTAGTGTAACCCACTTAATACATAACTAGCAGTTAATATAATTGTTTTTGCATCAACATGCATTTTCTGATTAAAAAATATGAAATTCTATGTCTTACATTATTTACTGACTGTAAACCCCAATGATTTACCAAAAAATCAAAAGATTTATGAGGGTTAGGGCAAGGGTATGAGGTAAATCAAGGACATACTGCAAAATCAGGAAGAGTTGAGAGATATGTCTTTGAGATTGCCATTAAAGAATACCATTCATGCAGTTCTATTTTACATTACATCTGCTATTCTACAGCTATGAAACTGAAGTACCATGAATGTTCACATCTCTGTGTAATTTATTACCATTTTACTTGGTTACCTCTCCAGTACTTGCTTTACTGTTTGGATGGTCAAGCCAAGAATCAATCTGAAGGTCTTTTTTCAGGCTTACATATCATGTTACTGACAAATGACATAGTTTATCAGCATGTTTAAAAGTATGGTCTGTGTTGCCCCACAACTGGAAACAGTAATCAAGGAGCTTCAATCCTCACCACTGGCAATAGTGGGGGTGTACACACTGAGAAGATGACAAGTACACACACACACAGTAAAGTGCAATTTCCCTTAATGTGACACAGAGACCATAGTCAGTCTGGGGTTGGTTTCTCCCTCTTTCTCCAGATCCCCAATGAGACTCCCCATTGGCACAGCTACAGAGTTGAGATCTCAGCTGAGTGGCCAAGCCAAGACCTCCAGTACCCTCTCTGTCCAACCAGTGCTTCATGTCCCTACCCAGTAGCTCTCTCTCTCACACACACACACACACACACACACACACACACACACACACACACACACACACACACTTTGGGATTTGATTTATATACAAACACATACACATACACATACACCTGGGAAAGGCTGGTATAGATTTACTAGCTATACCAACTTCTGCCCAGGCTTTAAGGTAGTTCTGATTGCCACCAAACCCTCCTTATCAGCTACTTGAAGGCCCTTAACAAAGGGTATCCAATCTTACTGTGTAATGTTGCTATTAATCCAAGTGGTAGTTTGACCATAAGCAAGGCTATTAGGAGTGGCCTGCACAGTGTCACTAAAGAGATATGCAAGTTCTCTAAGAGCTTAAATATATCTAGACAGACTAGTCCCAATTGAAAGGTTTAAACATGTTTAATAATAAATAAAAGAATTAGACAATACTAAATATGTATTCATAGTGACTTCTGAGTTCAACATAATAGGAAATATCTAAAATAACATTGCAGGACAGTCTCAAATAAATACAGAAAACATCTAATCTAATCTTTACTATATTCCTTACTGTATCTAAAATAAATTACTGTATCCTAGTTAACTTACTTATAGAGCCAGGCAAGACAGATGTGGTGAGTGGGTTTTCCCAGCTCATGCTGCCAGGTCAAAGACAAAATACAAAATGCCCAGTCTTTCTCTTGGAGAGTTCTTAAATTAATTTTTCAAATATTGCTGCTGGAATACTTGCAGGATGACATCACTTCTTGTCTCATAACCATTGATTCAGCTGTAGCATTTAGCAGCTCTGTGCGAAAACAGGTAGACCTTACATGTTTTTTGCAAATGGTGGAAGTCATAAAACAGTTTACATTCCTCCACACTTAAAGACAATGCAAAAAACTTCTAGTTCTAGACATTATGTCTGCTACTGCACTGAAACTGAGAGATAACATATTTTGTTTATGGCCCAGCTATAATGTAACCTAATTTCAACCATTCTTCTGAAGTATTGCAAGTTAATCTGTGGTGTTTCAGTCTCCCCTGTTAAACAGGTACAATAGTGTATAAAAATATATGTTCAGCACGCACCTATACAATATGACATACAGTTCTAATACATTTGCAACACAGGCATATGAGTCATGTTGATATTCACAAATAACACACAACCATTTACAGAATTCCAGATAGCTGGGCTGGCAGTATCTCCTTTCGTTACATTTGTATATAAATCATATTAATACTCACAAATGGCATATAATTATTTACAAAATTCCAGCTAGCTGGGCTGGAAGTATCTCCTTTTGTTACATGGTCTGATATAGAATATATATAGATTCTTTTACTGTACATCCCTCATGGTTGGAATTGAGGTGCTATGTAGAAAACTTGACCTTTTATGATGCTCAAAACTGAAAAATTACTTAAAAAACAAGCTACTGAGTAACTTTTTTAACTTCCCTATCCAAGAGACTGCCACACAACTGACTGGCAGACATATTATAAAAGGCTGCTATGTCTGTTTGCTTTGCTTAGGGGTTTTTCAACAATATGTAATTCTATGTTTCTTTATGTACATTGTTTAGGTTACTAGCTCTTATGTCTGATCCTAAAGCATGTCAAGCAGCAAGAGCAAATGGGGTGTTGCACAGCAAAAATGGCAGGCAGTATATAAAAGTAATAATTGGCATAATCTCACAGCACATACATTTTCATAACATCCAGGGTGCTCAATAGCACCCTGTATATTGGTCTGCAAGCCCAACATATGACCAATATGGTTATCATTTAATGTAAGGGACTTGGTTTTTTTTTTTTTTTTTTTTGGTTTGTTTGTTTTGTTCTTTTTTTAAGCTCTCACACATAATCATTTCTTAAGACACACAAGTGAATTTTATATAAGTATAATAAAAAAAACTTTTCTTTTCTTAATAATTAAAAAAGTTATCAATTGGGTTAACATTGCATCAGCAACAGACATTGCACCTTGTCCCTTACGTTTCCTGCTTGTTAGCCCAAGGAGACCAGCTCACATTATAATGTCACTACACTTCCTTTCATCTTATGCCTATGAAGTTTCTTTTGTGTTGCTTTGTCCAGAAGTTGACATTTTTTTCAATTTAATGTTTGTCTTGCCCTCTACCTCTACTGTGGCTAGCTACCTTTTTAAATTTCCTACATTATTCCCTACTTCTTCTACTTGGCTAATATTTACATTAATCTCTGTTTTCCAATGTTTGATAATTCTTTCCTTAGCTACTAACATGGCCACGTAAAGGGCATTTTGTCATTTGCTTTTGTAATTGTCTCCCAGCATCAGTTCAGTACAAATATCTCTTTCTGCAAACTCCATTCTTCCCCACATATTCAAATTAAACCTTCGCTAACTGACAGGACTTTTGTGCAATTGCTGATACATTTTTCTAAGATGCAATCAGTGAGTCTTTTTCATTGTAGTTAACAGTCTGAACAATGCTGATGTCTAAATATAAACTATTTTTTTGAGTCACAAGAACAAAGAATTCAGTAGAAAATATAACATATTTCTTTTTCATTCTCATGGTACTTTATAGTGAGAAAATTGTTAGTTTCAGAATTAATGTGATGCTCTAAATGTATTTTTCCAGTTCCTTTTGTGAATGTATTCTAAAAATTTAAAAATAGAATCATGTTATTGTGTGAATTCTGCACGTAACTTCATTACCCAATGCAGTCACTGTCACCTGAAGTGACATGAATCATAAATGCACTTTCTCATAACAGACTTATTCTCATATATTTAGAGGGACAAGTGATAAGCAATAAGCATAGCAGGAATGTGAGAAGGATAGGTCATAAGAGTATATCTGAAGGAAGCTAAGGCACGCAGGTCTTTGAATTAAGTTCTAAAAGCACAAAGGTTCATCTCTTTTTCCTTTCTTTTTAGTGACAGTTGTCTTTCAGACATAATAATACAGCAGAATAGATGTTTTAGCTTAATTACTTAATGTTGAAATGATGAATGGGATGCAGGGTAAAAGAAGAGAAACATTAAGATATTTATTTTAGTATTTATTTATAAATCTATTTCAGCTAGATAGTGTGGCTGCTGAAAATAGTATGACCTCTTTGTCAGATAAAAATTGTTGCTCATTGTTGCCTCTAGTTTTGCTTTTTAAGTACATGTTCTCTTTAGGAGCATATAGATAATATTTTATCAGAGTAGAAAATAATACACATTTAATAAGTCATGAAAAATACAGCAGACAGTACAACAGTGAAACAATTAGCATTGTTGTGTTACATGGTGTGTTTCTCCATTAATTTCTATTCAGGTATACTTCCTATGCAGAGTCTGCACATTTTCCTTGTGTCCATGTGGATTTCTGTTGCATGTTCCAGTTTCTGTCAACATGCCAAAGAAATGCATTGTCTACTACAGATATTTCAAATTCCCCATAGGTGTGTGTGTGTGTGTGCCTGTCACATAAAATGTCATCATTATGGGACTCACAGCATATTCTGCTCTCTATGGCCACACAAACATAACATATGATATAACTACCAACAACGTTTGCATCAGTGGTAACTGTATAAGTGATGAACCCTGTAGTGGTGGCATCAGCATGTGACTATTTGGTAACGGCTATTCCTTACTCTCATTGTTGAATTCATACTGGGGGTGCTGATACTGGGCATATGCCAACTCAACTTAAGCAGGAACAAGCAGCTGTGTCATTCACTGTTATACAAATGCCATTTCAACCAAAGACAAAATAACAGACTATGTGTAATACACAGCAATGTCACATAGGTATCTGCAGCAGTAATCAATTATGCATTGACTGCATGTTTTAGTGAAGCCTGTGGGTGTTGTGGAAGTGCATCCAGATGCCAACATAAGAGGCTCTGATGTCACAGACATACTTGTATCATGTCACAAATTACTGGCATGTATTTGTGCCTCACTGGTCCATTCACACATACAGAATGATAAAGGACATGTCCATGCCATACATGCTCATTGCCAGTTGTCATAGTGACATATTAGTTGCTGTATGTGCTCTACTGGAATACAGCTGTGTCAAATGTAGGTGGCAATGATAAGCCACCTGGCATCATAGAAACACATTCCTGCATGTGTACCTGTTTTGTAGTGCATATGGTATAGGCTGCTGGCCTGGTATATGTACACCCCTTTGTCTCTGCTGTTTCAGATAGTAGTTGTTGCCAGTGTGGTGAACACCTATATTGTCTATGGTGCCACCCACTCAAGGAAAGCTACTTAGTCATTTCTTATAAATGCATATCTGTGAAATGCCTCCCCGCTACTGCCAAGCAGTAAACACTGTCACTGCCATTTCTGCTTTACACTGCCTCATACTCTAGATATGTGTTGTCTTCTACTCATTTCATATCCTTAGCAGGTAGATGTCTGTCTCTGTGCAAAACACTGTTTGGCTTCAAGTTATTAGTTCCACAACCTCCACCATGATATTGATAAAAATGCACATCACACTATCACTATATGTATACAATGCACAGCATACAGATTGAAACTCAGTACAACAGCCTTCAGTAACTTAAAAATACCTATGTGCATCAATACAGCAGTGCTCAAATGACCTACCCTATCACTGACATCAGTTGACTCCTGTGGTATAGCCCAGAAGGGTGTCATAAATCTATATCTGTAGCTTTATATATATATATATATATATATATATATATATATATATATATATATATATATACATACATACAACAATGAGAAAAGTAATGTTGTTCATGGTACCCAAAGAACAGCACTGTAGAAAGTAGATACAATTCCCAAAATATATCAGTGCAGTCACCATGGCTGTAGTCACAAATTGATTTACTGAAGAATATAAAAGAAGAATGAGCATTTTTAGGTGGCTTCTACCCTTCTTCAGATTCAAAAATGTCTGAACAAGCAAGGAATATTTAAATATTTATATAAATCAAGTGCAATCACATCTGTCTGTTGTAATTATCAACCAATAAAAACTTATTAAAATTCTAACCAATAAAGTTGCTAAAATAGAATACTTGACCAATTAAAAATAGTCATTTAACCTGTAGTATTATGCATACAGATGAAATGCTCTAAGAACTTATCTTTGTTAGTTAGAAAAATGTGTGTCCAACACATATATATAGAATGAATAAAAAACTATATGTTTCCTATTATAGCCTCTAAATCACAAAAAAATAAATAAATAAATAAAAATAACCATTAAGAGTAACACGTGAAAAACGTTTACAGACCAATCATCAAGCTAAATCTAGTCAAAAAGCCAATAAAAGAACAGCATTGTAATAAACAATGAACAGTGGTAAAAACTACGTCTAATCTGAATAAGTATGGCATGGAGTGCAGACAGCCACTCGAGTTGTTTAAATCCAAAAATAGCCAATGGAGTAGACAGCCAATGTCATAACTCAAGTCGAGATCTCGACCAATAAAGGAATAGGAGGTGAACAGCCAATCAAATTGTTTAAATATGTGTATGAACCAATATGACAGTCAGTCAATGTCATACCTCAAGTCAGAATATCAGCCAATGAAGGACTAGAATACAAACAGCCAATCAAATTGTTTAAATGTGAAAATAGACCAATGGGATAAATAGCAAATAAAAAACAAAAAAGTACCCATTTTTTTAAATTATCACAATTGTAGTATTATAGATACAAATAAAATACTCCAACTAAAAACTTATTATTGCTTGAAGAAGTATGTCCAAGACATATATAAAATGAATACATAACTGAGTTTCCTATAATTACCTCTAAATCACAGAATAAAAAATACTCATTAAAAGTAACAAGTGTGAAGAACGTTCACAGACTAATCATCAATCTAATATCAGCTGGAGACCCAATAAAATGACAGCATTGTGACAAACAGTAGACACTGGTAAAAAACTGAGCCTGGTCTGAATAAGTATAACATGGAATACAAACAGCCAGTCAAGTTGTTTAAATCTAAAAATGGAACAATGGAGTAGACGGCCAGCGTCATGACTCAAATCAGTATCTCGACCAGTAAATGAAGTGAACAGCCAATCAATTGTCAAATATGTGCAAGAACCAATGGAATAGTCAGCCAATGTCATAGCTCAAATCAAAATCTCAACTAATAAAGGATTAAGAAGCAAACAGCCAATCAGATAATTTAAATGTAAAAACAAACCAATAGGATAAATATCAAATGAACAGCAAAGTGCCCAGCTTTGTAAACATTAATCACAGCTAAACAACTAATGCTCTTGTTCTCCACGCAGACTGCCATCCAAGTACTAACTAGGCCCAACCTTGTTTAGCTTCCAAGATCAGATGAGATGAGAAGCATTGAGGGTAGTGCAGCCATTGGTGATTCAGATCTGAACCAATAAACCAGCAGGAAGGAACAATATATAAAATTCTCCATGCAAACATCATGAATTTACCAAAAAGTAAAACATGATGAAAGAGCTCATTCAAAGTCATCACCACTGACTGAAGTAGAATAATCATGGAGTACAAACATCTAGTAGCCAGATATAAAATAAAGTCAAGCAAAATAAGACAATGGTTAAGTGACCTTGACTCATGGTGCTTAACAACAAAAAGCTGAGCCGCCAATAGAATATGATGCCCAAAAAATAGCATGTGTAAAGTGAAGTTCAAAAATAGGCATTGTAATGATATATTGCAGAGAATATATACAATGTTTAGCACTTGAACAACAATCAGCAGTAGTGAGACATAGCAAGATTCTCATTTAATATGTCATTTCTTCAGTGCTGGTTTCAAAGGTATATTAGAATTCAGTCCTGGTGGTTTGTCTCCCTGTAGCTCACTGATCCATTTCATTTCAGCCAATTCAATCATAAGTGCTATGCCATCATCTTTATTTTCGCAAGTTATTGTTTGTAAAGCCATAAAACAGAAATAATGATGATCATTGGTAGATACTATTGGTTGCTGTCTCAAGATGGGTTGCCAAATGGGTCACTGACAAAACCCACACTGTGAACTAGCAGACTCCAAATCTGACTTCAGACCAGTGACAAGTGGAGTACTACAGAGTTCAGTCCTGGGTCCTCTCCTGTTTGTATCTACTTCTCTGAAGTACAGGCTAACACAGAAAGTCTTTGTCTAATGAAGTTCGCAGATGACTGCAAACTAGGAGCCATAATAGAAACTCCTAACAATAAGGACATACTACAAAAGGGCCTCACTGAGACAGATGCCTGGTATCAAAGCCATGGTCTCAAGCTCGGTGCCAAAAAGTGCATTGTCATCCCTTTTTGGTAAAAACTATGTACCCATGAACTATCACGTAGGCGGTTGTCTACTTAACACTGAAAGTGTGATAAGAGACCTTGGGACACAGGTGGACAGTAGTCTCTCCTTTGATAATCACATTGCCATAGTAGTCAGGAAATCCTTCTAGATGGCACTCCTCATCACAAAAGGTTTCTCATCCAGGAAAAAAGAGGTCATTGTTCCCCTCTACTCATCACTCAGTAGACCCATTATAGAACACATCACCCCTTTTGGTATGTACCTCACAAGACATCTACAACAACTGGAAAGGCCGCAGAAATACCTCACAAAGAGGATTACCGGCCTCAAACTGATGCCCTATGCAGACCGTCTCAAAAAACTCTAGCTTTACTCAATCGCATATCGCCTACTCAAAGGTGGTCTCTGCCTAACATACAAAGCTATATCAAACCCAGAGCTGTTGGACATGCTCCACTAAAGGAAATCCCAATCCCTCTGAACTACATGCTCTAGGGACCTAAACCTTGTCACCACAATAAACAGAACATGCTGGAGGAATAGATTCCTGTCCCAGAAACTTCCCATATTCTGGAACAAACTACCTATCTATATGAAACAAAGCTCCTCGTTAGCACTTTTCAAGAAAAATCTTGATGATTGCATGGGAGATATGAAATTCACCCCGGAGATCACTTCTATGGTTCTGCTCGACAGGGCCACAGGAAAATAATTTTCTTGTGTGGTTAAAGCCAGGGTTCCTTTTTGGCTTGGCTTATAAAAGCCCTAGGGCCAATAGCCTAGTATCTACCTATGAACCTATACATGCCGCACACGTGGATTCTTCATATACCTGAGCCTCAAATCACTCACATGTTTGGATATGCATTCTTTAAAAAGTCTGTTAGTTTTGCCTACATAGAACGTGTCACAGATGGTACAGTATGATACGCAGACAACATTTTTGGTGTTGCAATCTGCAGAGCCATAAAAGGTATAGTTCTTGATGGTTACAGGATGTTTGTATGTATGTTCCCAGTGGATGTATTTGCACATTGTGCATGTTTTGCATGGGTAAGTACTCTTTCTATTGGTTCTTGTTTCCATCTTCTTGAGTGGTTTATCACACAGGATTTGTTTTAAGTTCTAACTATTCCTGTTTGTAAAACAGGGGTGTTCTCCTATGATCTTCTTCATAGATTTATCACTAGTTAAGATCTTCCAGTTGTTCTTAATAATTTTTCTAACCTGGTGGACATTACTTGAATACCTTAGGATGACCCTAATATAATTTTTGTCATTGTTGTCTTGAGATGGTTGCAAATTCTGGGGTGGTAGCTCCAAATAAGAGGACTTGCCACTGGTATTCCTTAGTTGAACTACTGCATGCTGTTGTAAATCAATTTCTTTCTTCTTATAACCTCTGGCTCTCAATTGGTTAATTAATTTCTAATTGGCTGCTTTAAAGCCATTATCTTTGGTATGCATTCTCAAATTACGTAACATTTGACTCTTGATAATGTTATGGTAAATGTGTGGCGGGTGCATACTGGATTGATGGAGTATACTATTCTTCCTGCAGGCTTTGTGGTGTACCAAAGTCTTTATCTCTCCATTGCTGTTCATTTCAATAGTTGTATCTAAAAAGTTGATCTTACTAGAAGAGGTACACGTAGTAAATCTCTGCAATTCTGTTGATCCCTCCAAGTAAACAACATATTCTGAAAAACATTCAGTTGTGCCTCCCCATAACAAAAAAAATGTCATCAACAAATCTTTTATAATAACAGATGGTGGTTGTAAGAATCATTATTGAAGGCAGTATGGTTCTCCCAATGAGCTAGCACCACATTTGCATATGTGTTGGCACAGGGGGTACCCATTGATACCTCCCATTTTTGCCAATATATCTGACCATCAAAGCAGAAAATGTTATTCTCCAACACTATTCCCAAGAGGACACAAATCAACCCAATTGTACTGTTGTTGAGATCTCTATATTCTGAAAAAAATGACTATCATTGCTTTTAAGCCATAGTCATTGGGAATCATGGTAAATAGGCTTTGAACGTCCATGGTTACCATTATTTTGAGACCACTATTTCCTGAAGAAGTCATATAAGGTGGATAGAAAGTGTTTGGTGTCTTTCAAAACTGAACTTGCCTTGGGCAAATATTTCTTAAGTTGGTATTCTATATACAGAGATAATGTTTCTGTTGGCCAACATCACCTGCTACTATATGACATGGTTGTGGAGATAGCATGTCTTTGTGTATTGTTGGTAGTCCCTTGATGATGGGGATGTTTGGAGTCTTCATTTGGAAGAAATCATGTAAATCTTGGTTAATCCGACAGGATAACAATTCAAGAAGAATGCACAGATGACTCAACATTAGTCTCTGCCTCCTCTTCTCTCCATGAACTATGCCAAACACAAGCTTCCTTTCTCTCTGTTGAATCCTGGCTCACTGACCACCAGCTAATACTCAACCCTAGCAAAAAAAAAATTATCATTTTCCAACCAACGTAACAAACCAAGCCTGACCTATCATTTAACATCTTATCCAGTAACAAAACTATCATATCTCCAGATACCCACACAAAGCTTCTAGGGGGTTATAATTGACCATAACATGAAATTCAACATCCATATCTCCCTCATCATAATGAAAGTACAAAAAAAATAGATATCCTATATAGAAATAAAAAGTTGTTAAACTCTGCTGGAGCCACCATTGCATGCACCGATCTCATCTCTACACTACTATATGCCTCTCCAATCTTCACCAACCTTAGAAAATATGACCTATCCAAACATGATGCCTGTTATAACAAAATTGCCATATTCACTACTAACAATTCCCACACATCACACCACTATCTGGCTCTTAAACAACTCCATTGGCTTGAACTTCTGAACCTACTTCTATACAATCAGCTTACCCTGACCCATAAAATTCTACACCATCCCAAAAAAACCCTTCTCTACAACAACTAAGTCAATACTCCTGTACCGGAAACCTCCGCTCCACAAACAAACCTCTGCTCAAAGTAACTAAAGACAACAATGCTGCTAACTCATACCTCTACTCTAATACTATTGCCAAACAATGGAGTAAATCCCCCCCACCTCATCACTGCTATACCTTCCATACATGAAATTAAGAAACACTTAAAATGACATTTACTGAAGTCATGGCTCTGCAGCTGTGACAGTCCAGGTTAATACCATCTAGGACCTCTATCCAAGTTCAACTACTAAAATGTAGGAATTTATATCTGTTGAAACTATGTCACATGTTAATTAATGCTGAATGTTGAATGTTACTAATATACTGTGATGCATGTATACAAAATGTTGATTAACACTGTTCCTTGAATTACTATTCTTTTAAAGTTTATTTCTGCAGCTTTTCTCCCCGGGCCTCCCCTGAAAAAGAATCTATGTCCAGATGGACTTTCCCGGTAAACAAATGTAAAATAAAATAAAATAAATAAATAAATAAATTTGTTACCAAGTGAATCATTTTATTGATTTGTAACATGTTGATTTTCTTATAAGTAGTTTCATCAGATAGCATAGAAAATATCTTAGTCTTATAGCAATTCTTATCCAAAACAACTATGGATCCACCTTTGTCAGCTGAACTAATAACAATACTTTCACAAAGTTGCAATTCTTTAAAGGCTTGCCTCTCTTCATGGTTCAAATTGATGAAATGATGGTGAGGCATGTTCAATTCCTTAGTTATCTCCACCTCACATACTGCCACAAATGTGTCAACTATATGGTTGTTCTGTGGTACAAAGTCACTGGGATTCTTTAAAGTTGTAGTTGGTAAATATCCAGTATTAACTAACATGGATACTAGCATTACGTTCCTACAAACGAAAAGAATAAGAGGGCATAGCTGGTATGAAGGTCAATCCTTTATTTAATACATTCCGTTGAGAGGCATTTAGAATCTTAGAGCTCAGATTAACAATGAGAACTTCTTCAACTATTCCTGGCATATCAGTAGTCATCTGTCTCATGACATATTCCTCCTCTTCTAGTCTCTGCTGACCAAACAACCCCGATTGTCTATTATTGGTTGTTTTAATAAAATGGGTGGAGCCGGAAAAACTGACAAAGGGGCTAAGGGCTCTTCTTCTAGCACCTACGTTTTTGGTGGTCAGTAATTCACTTGGCACTGATTCATTCATGTTCGTATGGTCATTGGCTACTTTTATGTCAGATGTGTATTTTGACAATTGTTGGGCAGTATTAGATGTATTGTCAGTGTGAGGTTGGTCTTTTGGCTTCATTTTGGGCCAAAAGAACATCTGCCCATTTTTGAAATCATTGTAATCCCTAAGTAGTTTTCAACTTTTAATCAACTGTAATTTGTTGTCAAAATTGGAGATGTTTATATAGAGCTCATCCAATTTCTCAGTATAGGCTGGTTCAGTATATTTGGTTTCAAACTCCAACTGTTGCTTTTCTACATCACTAATTAGTTCTTCTTCTATCAGACCAAAAAATTCCAACATCAGCTTTAAATAATTGTAAACAGTTTCTAAATTGAGTTGTTCCCATTTTTCAGCAGATCTGGGTACAGATTAGCAAACACAGGCATTACTCAAATCCTTAAGCCCCTTGATATTATTTTAGAATGTAGGCAGGCTTCAAAGTGAAACCATTGTGAGTGGAGCTTTTTTAACTTGTATAATAGATTCTCAGAATCCCTGTACCTTTTCAAAAAGTGTTCCATATCCGAGGCTGCCTCACGTGTGGGTGGTTCAAGGGTATCAAAAGTCCATGCCAATAAGTGAATTAAAACTCTTCTGAATGAAATCACCTCTGGAGGTGCTGTGAGGATGGATCATCTTCTGTACCAGGCAGTAGTCCAATTCAACATTTTCTTCTTGAATCCCTTCAGCCATGCGGATCTGGAACCAACAAAAATACACAATAATGAGAAAAGTAATGTAGTTCATGGTACCCAAAGAATAGCATTGCAGAAAGTAGAAAAACAGGTTGGAAACCACCCAAAAGCACTCATTCTTCTTTTATATTCTTCAATGAATCTTTTTATGACTACAGCCATGGTGACTGCACTGGTACATTTTGGGACTTATATACATCTTACAGTTTATTAATTTTTTTTAAATACAGATTTTAGTATAACAGAATTCTAATTTAATAGAATTAATGACAAGGTGAAAGGTGAATATATATATGTGCTTGGGTTATTTGTGTAGATGTTCTGATGTAGTCTTGCATTTAAAAGACAAAAGCACTTAACTTTGTATTTTTTTGTGTAATACTAATACATTAAGTTTTTGGTGGACTCTTCTTTGCTCTGTGGTGTATGCCCACAGTTGACAATATTCATAGACCATATGGATAATGGTTAGGATCTGGGTAAAGTTAATGGACAGGAATCTCAGATATACTTGTTCATAGAAGAACATGATGAGTGCAGTGCATCCATAGTACAAATGCTCTGCAAGCTCACTCCTGCATCTGTACCCATATGACTGTCAGATGCTATTTGTGGAGCAAAGTACCAGTCAATGGAATGACTCAAAGTAGATGATATAGCAACAAGTAATTTTTGTAATATGGAAAGTTATGTTGAAATGTTTTTAAATAACACACGTTCATGCATTAGTAAACAGCACTGATGCTAACATACAATTTGGCACATCTGTAAAATGTACTACCAGCCTCTGTTTGTTCTCTTTATTTACCTGCCAATCAGGAGTAGAACGGCTTATAGGGATAGGTTTATAGATTAGTACTAGACTAACTGCCCGCGTGGGCCATTTGAAGTATAGCCAATTACCTCATGTAAGAATTAAACCCTGCACCTTGTGTCTGTAAGATAAACACCTTAACTATTATGCCAGCCTACCACTTTTCATCTGGTGTGTAGGATGGCACATTTATCACTCAAGTATGTTTGACACTGCAAACTATAGGCACTGTAACTCTTCCAAGAATAGTCATTCATCTGTGTAACCAGCAAAGAGTATGCCTGTGACATATGTGGGATGCCTATAGACTACACTGATTTCAAAATTATTTCTATCATTTTGAAATCTTCCCTGTTTGCATATATTAATTTCTCCTCAGAAAGGGTCAGGACAAGTTTATTGTAGACTGCATGAGGATGCCAGGTTTGTTACTGGCTAAGTTATCAGTTTATCCAACTAGGTCTGCCAGGCCTCATACCATTAGCAAATACATTTATCATAGTAACAACAATAGGCAAGAGGGTGGGATTGACATAACAGCTAAGAACTTTATCTCACAAATACAAAGTACATGGTTTGATTCTGACCTATGATTATTGGTTAGACTTGTAATAATCTGTTAGCTTATAGCCTAGATTATAATGTTACCAAGAGAACCATATATTGTCCAACTATATGCACTTTTTATGTAGACATAATTAGTTCTTGCAACCCTTTTCAAGCTCTTCACAGTTACAAAAAAAAACAAGAATTACCTAGAACTGTAACAGAAATCCAAGCAAATAAACAACTGACCAGGAAGCCAAAGCCCACAGCAAATGAATCCAACAATGGTAGAAACCGCTCCAATTCACAGTTGTTGTAGAAAAAAAAACAATCCTTTATTGATAAAACCACTGCCATTCATGGCTAAGCACTGTAACAGTGCTGGTATATCCTTTTGTTGAGTGCATTTTTAGTCTTACCAATATAGAAGGCAGGGCATGACATACATTTTGCCAAGTAGACTATCCTCTCTGATTAGCAATTGAACTTACCAGAGATGTTCATAGCCCTATTTTTTCCATTATGCCAACTTCATAGCTGGTTTCAATATAAATGCACTGATGGCAACATCCACATTTTGTCATAGTCCTAGAATCATTTTGTCTGGAAACAATCAGTTTCTCCAATAACCATTTTATGTTAGGCTTGTTCTTAAAGGTGAATGAAGGGAAATCATGGAGATGGTCCAATTTCTCTGCACCACTTTTTGGATGTCTTTAGAGTCCAATGAGTAATGTAAAATCATATTGGTGTGGCAAAATATATCCTTCCTTTCATTCATCTTGTCTTTCAACTTAATATTATGAAGAATATATCTAATAATAGGTGCACACCTATTGTGTCTCTCTGCCCACATATCCTTCTGAAGATTATCAAGAAGAGTTTCAGGATACACACTTCCAAAACATAGATTTGAGGGTATCAAACTATATTAAACAGTTGCTGCCAGATGTCAGGTGAGAAATCCTGATAAGCTGGCTTTTCACAATCCCTTTCTTTTGATGGAAAGAGGGACAGCTGATATACAACAAAAATAATTATAGAAGGTGGGCTTCCTGTAAATCTGTGTGTCCATACTACTCATACCTCTCAAATGTACAGATTTTCACAGAATGTCCAGATGGTGGTTTCATATTTTGGTCCGGTTTTCATAAAATCATGGTTTTCTGGCAAAATAGTGGTAAAATCATTAAAGACTGAATTTAAAAAATAATGACAGACATTTGAGTTCCTGACTTCATATCCTTCAGAAAATTAATGCTAATATAAAACCTGTTAATCTATCAACTTTCTAAGTTTATAAGAGCGATATTAAAAAATGACCCTATTTTTGGCCATTGTCTCTCTTTTATTTATGGCTTTGTCCAGATTTCTTGCTTTAAGAGGTTGAGAGGTATGACCACAATAATGGTCTTTCCTGAATTCATTGTCTATGTAGTGGATCTTAGCTGGGTCAACGTGGTGTGCACATTTTAAAAAAAGTGGTACTAGACTGCAATTCATCCATAAAAGTATCCAAATGTGTCTCTGTACTTGACCAAAGGATCAGTGGATCATCCAAATGACGAAAATTCCCCACACATTTTTGAATAAAGGAAAATTGAACAAAATGCTAAGTTCCCATCTCAGCAAGACAATGTTTGCAAAAGTGGGGGCACATGAGGCCCCCATATCTACACTTTTCAGTTGTTTGCAAAATTCTGTATCAAAGATCAAAATGTTGTTGTTTAATACAACCTCCATAAAATCACAAACCAGTGTGGTGTGTGAAAGTGTAAGAGAATCATATTGTGCCACCATTTCAGCAAACCATAACAGACCTTCGTCATGGGGAATCACAGTATATATAAACTCTGGATGTCACAAGTCACAAGAAGACATTCACTCCACAGTCCAGTTTTCTGAAGTTTATCTAAAAGTTCCCAGTAATTGTGGACAATGTGTAGAAAACATTGAACAAGGTGCTTCAACTTGTAATCTATGAACTTAGCCATTCCCTCCGTGAATGAACCACCGTCAGCAAAAAAATAGGATGTAAGGGTGGATCCTGCATATTTGAATGAATCTTTGGGTTGCCAAAACTCTTCAGAATTGTAGGTTTTTGCACGAAAAGATAATCATACAGGCCTTGAGATATAGTGTCAAATAACAGTAGTTTATCCAAGAACACTTTTATTACCCCGTAAGCAATACTGATCTCATTAATAGAGATGGTGCAATACACCTTTTCATTATTTAATAATCTATAAATTTGACTTGTGTAGTTCATTCAGCCCATAATAACTAATCTCCTCCCTTGTCAGGTTTCATGTACCTTATGTTCCTATCATTAATGATACTGTTTAGAATATCCTTGTCAGCCTTGGAAAGATTATGGAATTTCTTCCTGTTCTTTCCACTGAATAGATCTCTCATTTCTTTCTCACAAGAGTTTTTAAAAATTTGTATGACAGGGTGCAGTGGGGGGTATCCAAACTCCTCCTCTTAATCTCATTTACAGAGGAATCAGATTCACCAAACAGTACATGAATATTGAGTTTACATGTAAAATGTAAATCAAGTACAGTGTCCACCATGTTGGCCCTGGATGCTGCCATAAAATTAAATCCTTTAAAGAAAAGGCTGTGCTGTTCAGGGCCCATGTTTAAGTCAGAAAAATTGAAAATATTGAAACCAAAGAAAGAATTAATATTCATCGTACCTGTATATGGATGTGAAAGGAAAAAAGCAGATGTTGATTTTTATCATTTCATGGCTGGGTAAGCCTGGTTCCTCCTGTTCCAATGACCCCTTGATCTCATCAGGTAGGAATTCACTTGTATTTGTAAGGGTCGGTGTTCCCAGTTAGCTATCTTCTCCAACCTTCTCTGGGGTACCTCCTGTAACGGGACTTCACTGTGTTGTACTTTATTGCTGTTAACAAGGTCATTGTCGTAGCTTACCCAATTATTCAACTTGGCTCTACCAGTGTAGGGTGGCTTGGGATACACAATGTTATTGCGATAGTCAGTGTCGTCCCAGAGCAGTTTCTTGTCCTTCCTATTCTTAATATGCATCAGTTTGTTGTCTGTCTGTTGAAACACTAGGGAAAAATTGGATTTGTAATTATGGAAGTCAAGGTCTGCTGTAATTGATTATGCTAATTTTGCAATCTCGTCTTTATATTGTACCATACATCTCTCATTTTCTTTAATTAATAATTTGGTAAGATCAAGTCCTGTATGATCAAAATATTCCAGTAACTCGAGATGAAAAGGTGAGTTTTCTTCAACCCACTATGGGTATTTCTATACCCAAAGTCCTTTAGAGACATGTTGTCTCTTTAAACTTTCACTCAAGAAATAATTGTCCAACTGCAGAGACTTAAACTTGTACAATGGTTTACCTAATGCCAAAATGTGTTCTTGTAAGCTAAGATAATGGCCACTAACAGATTGCATGTGCTTTTGTTTTTTTTTTTTGCACTTCTACTTTATCACATTTATATGGTTTACTACTGGCATTTCGAATCTGCTTCGGTCAACACAAAATGTGGAATTCAGAATGCCCAAAAGTAAACCAAAGCGAAAAGTAATGCATCAACAATCATGTTTCGATGTATTCGATATAGCAGGAGGTGACATCACTCCTGCTCTCCTGCAATGCACATTAACATACTGTTAAACTGTACAGTCAATGATACGTTAATTCTACTATTTTGCAGGGGGGCTCCTGCACACCCATGTGGGTGGCTGTGCCCCCACCACCCCCCTGCACATTAAATATACCAACTCCAAGATCACACTACAGTGAAGAAATAGGCTAATTCCCAGTTCCTCAATGAACCATGATCCCCTGCACAATGTCAAACTCAAATTCTCAGCTTACACACCTGTTCACTGTAGTGTAGTCGATTCATTTGGGTTCAACATTCTAATGACTTGAAAACTGCAAGTTGGCCACATGCTGGTTGACCAATGCAGTTTCTGGGTTTTCAGTGTAAACTCATTTAAACACTTGAGGTGTGGATGAAAAATCCTGTGGGTGTGATGCTTGGGTCACCCATTGCTGTGTATTATGTTGGTCATTCATTGTAATAGCTGATTCCAAATGACTATTGAATAGTGTCTTCCACATTATTACCAACCACATTTGTAACATTACCATGCTTAAATTGAGACAAAACATGTGTTAATTCTTAAATAAGCAAAGTCAAATTACCCACAGGTTCAGATGTGCTGAAAGTGGGAGCATCATGAAACATTTCCTGTGAGTCAAAGGCTGACATATCAGTGAATCCTCGGATTCATGGTTAAGCACTTCTGTCTAAACAAAGACTTCTTCAGAACCATGAAAACTCTTCCACAGACTGAATTTAAGAGCTGAGAGAGGTAAACCCACACCCTCAAGAACTGTCAGTCAACAGAAAGGCTGAACAAAGTCTGGGAAAATTCTTAAAGGTGTACACACACCAAAAAACACTCCTACATTAAACCAAGTAAAAATTGCTAAAACAAATTTAGAATGTCAAAATACTACAGAAACCCATTACAGTTGTAATTTTTTTTCAAACTATGTTACCTTTTCTTTTAAGTTCACTAGCAATGGAAATAAAATAATTCAGTCCAGGTGGATTTGCTGTGTCTAAAGACAGCTGCCAATACATCTCACAATGTAGATGTCTGTTTTCTCATTCTCCAACAAAGGCACCTGCTTCCACTTGTTGAAGCCCCAAAATAGTGAACTTCTTGAAATTGGAGCATGTACAAGCATGCCTAGTCAAAACACTCTTTTTGTCCCTTTTGGATATACTATAATAGTGTTGGTATATTCTTTCTTCATAGTGTTCACCTTCCAAATCAAGCAGAAACTGTACACAATAACCCTGGGGTAAATTTGTGTCTCCCCAGCCAGTCATCAAGACTAATCTTAAAGGTAGTTACAGTGTGTCTATATATTACATAATCGAATTTTTAAAAGTTTGAACGTTATATGGTCAACACCATATGATCAAACTTTTAAAAGTTTGAAAATGTAATAAAAATAGATAAATCAAAGAAAAAACCTAACTGAATGGTTTAACCAGGGGGGGGACAAGCCACCCCCCAGCACCCCCACACCCCCCACTCTTTAAATATACCAACTTTGAGATTGCACTACAGTGCAGAAAAGGGAAATCTTCCCATTCTGCACTGTACGAAGATCTCCATTGAAACGTTCAAACTTTTAAAAGTTCGATCATATGGTGTCGACCATATGATGTTCAAACTTTTAAAAGTTCGACAACATGATATAGACCCAGTCACAGCATCACTTTGGACTTTAATGGCAACTTATTCCATAGGCTGCATTAAGTTAAGCCCCAATCCCTCCAGCTAGTCTTCTTTGTTTTGTTAATGTACATTTAGGTCTGTAGTATGGGTGTTTTTAAATCCACTGTTTTTTGTAAAGAAATAAGAGCCTAAATATAATTGGGTTTTCAAGACTCAAAAGTTGAGACACAGGTCACTTTGTAGGAACCAGTAGGTTACTGAGTATAAATGGAGTCATGTACATCTGTACAAATAGTTGAGGATTTAAGGCCTTCGATTTTCTTATTTTTTTAATCTTTGAGGTCTTTTTAGCTGAGCAATATTTATTTATGTATTTATGTATTTATTTATTTATGTATGTATGTATGTCAATTTGTTAACTGGGTAAGTGAGCTGGTCTACTGATCCTTTTCAGTCATGATCCAGAAACAATACATAATTAACAAACAAATAAATAATCAGCAGTAATTCTGGAACATGATTAAGTACGCAAATAACTCAAAAAAGCTACACATCATTGACTCAAAAATAGCTCATTAATAATTGTATATGTAGAACTTTAATACATTTGGTGAACAATAAATGATTACTTAAACTTATACTTTGTTAACCTGCCACAAGAGAACAAATACATTCTATCTCTTCTCAGCAGCTTTGAAACAGTTACATTTTACTTGACTGGGAATTTTATTCTAAATGACTGTGCCCATACTTATGAAGGTCCCTTCACCCACTGCATTCTTGAACGTTGGTCTACAAAGTGTTAGGCTTTCATCTTGTGTGCTTCTTGGAGGTAAGTGACAGCTCTTGTTAGAAATAGTCTTTTTAGTGAAGAGCAGTAACCAGTTTCAAGGATCTTCCAGATTAATGTAGCATAGAGAGATGTAGCTCTGATTTATTGGGAGGCAGTTCACCTGTTTTACAAGGTTGCAATAATGCCTGTATCTGTGTCCCAGCAGAACACATCTGAATATTATGTTTTCAATGATTTGGAGTTTTGGGATATTTTGGGCTTAGTGCAGGCAGAGTAATGGGATACTATATTCCAGTATGGGTATGAGTATACTTTTGTCAATTTCCCTGAAGTAAACAGAAGTGCAATAGATTGCACCCATGTTGCAATTAGGGCCACTTCTGGTTCACAGAGGGAGCAGCACTGCAATAGGAAGGGCTACCATTCCATCAACTTTAATGTAGTGTGGAATGTATGGGGGTGCATCACCAACGTCTCTGCCCAACATCCTGGTGGTGCAACATGATTCCCATATCTGGCATACTAGCTAACTCTACTGCCTCTTCCAGAAGGGTAGGATGCCCAGTCGTCATTTTATTAGTAAGTGGAAAATATATTTTTATATTTTCTTCATATTGTATTTAAATAGTTAGTCATGGGGTAAAATGACGAGAGATATGTCAGTATAAAAGTGCATTATGCTGTCTTTCAGGTGACAGTGGGCATCCACTGGAGTCATGGCTCATGATACCAGTGAGAAATCCAAGTGGACCTGCAAATGTCACCGACAATACCTCCCTGTTCCACACCCATATATTCATTGAGAGGGTTTTTGGCCTTCTGAAGAGTCATTATAGGTTCCTAGATGAATCTAGAGGTGCCCTTTAGTATGACCAAGCTGCTTCTTGCAGGATGTTTTTTGTTTGTTGCATTTTGCACAGCTTGATCATCCACTACTCAGGTGGTAAAGGACCCATGCTGTCACTGCATTTCCTACTTTTTCTTCCACTATGCCTAATGATGACCAGCCAGTAGGAATAGTAAGGGAAGCTGCATACAGCTGTGCAGATAAAGAGGTGGTATCTAATTTAGAACTATAGACCATGAAATACAGGTTAGTGTTTTTTTTTCTTGCAAAAGAACACATAGAGCATTCAGTAATATCTGTGGACTGTGCAATGTGGTGCATGGTCTACTGACACTGTTCATCTGACATTCCTACTCCTATTTAAATATTTTTTTTACTATTTACGCACAGTTACTCATAATATTGTTTGTAAAAGTTATGCCTGAGTGCTCACTGAGTGCTGTTCAGTGATGTTATAACACATCATATAGGTTCATAGGTTCTGATGGATTAGATTTTTTGAGGTGAAGCATATTCATATCAACCTGGGTCCAGGTCCTGATAACTTTCTTCTGTGCTCAGTGATTGCCACCCTATTGGTAGCTAGGGGTAACTGGCACCAGTTATCGTTTCTCTGAGACCCCCTCTTGAAGGATATCTGTGTCAGATGTGTTTTGGACCACACACTGTGACAGGCTTTTGAGTCTGACATGGCACAGCAACTCTGACCCTGTGGGTTCTGTCACTCAGCCAGTTTGCAACCCATCTTGTGACCACAGTTATGGATGCAGTAGTCCCATTTTAACTGTTTTGCACAATAAATTCTAGTTATGTGGTTTACCTAAATATGTACATACTGAATGACCTCAAGTGGTTCAGTTAGTGAGTGTTAATTCAGTATCTAACATGAGTTCATACATTTTGCATTTGAATGAAAATGTATCATATTTTTATTTAGCAATGTTTTCACATTTAGAAGTATGTTGTTTGTTGAGGTGCTGCACATCAGATTATTTTATTTTGTCATACACCATAATTTGTGGCCTCAGAGACAAAAATATCATTATCTGTGCAGTGTAGAAGGTCAAGTGGCAGCAGAGTTTGTTTACATGACAGGATACTTATTTAATCTGCAATTTTGTTATTAATGTTTCTCTGAAAATTAGTGTATTACTACTGTGGCAAAGGGAGATGCTGCCAGCACAACTAACTGGAATTTTATAAGTAATATGTCATTTGTGAATATTAACATGATTTATATAGAAGTGTGACATGGGGAGATTCTGCCAGCACAGCTATCTGGAATTGTGTAAATATTTATATGTCATTTGCGAATATCAACATGATGCATATGAGATGCTTGTGTTACAAATGTATTAGAACTGTATGCCATCTGTATATTAAACAACTTGAAGGTATTTGCAAAGTGCTGTTAGAAATGTAGCCACAGTACCCTACTGGAAAAGAACAGAAATGTGCAGGCACTATTATAACTATTTAGATGTATGTATTTTAACAGCAGAAACTAGAATCCAGGAGGTTAACCACAATCTAGTAAATTTTAGAAAAATAGCTGAAGTTAAATTACTTTATAGGCTAGGCCAGAGCCTGTGCTGAGAGGCTTTCTGTATTGTCTTGGAAGTGTTTTATTGTTTTATGACTTCTAGCATTTGCCAAACATCTGAAGAAAAGTCATTGTCTATGTATTTTTACAGGTAGATACTAAATGCTACCAGCTGCCATAAATGGTTGTTTTGGGCCTATGGACTAGAAGTCAGATGACAAGAAATGATGTCATTCTGCAAGCTAGCCCAGCAGTAATATTTGAGATATTATTTTGAAAAGTCTCTGAGTGAGAAACAGCATTCTGTATTCTGTCCTTGACCTGAAAACAACAACAATAAGAATCACTTACCACATCTGCCCCGCTCTGATGAAATAAGTTACTAAGGAACAGTATAATTCTCTTAGATATAGTCAGGAATATAGCAAAGCTTAGTTAGATATTTTTCTTTATTTATTGGAGACTGTCCTACAATGTTGTTTTAAATATTTCCTATGATTTTGAACTCTGATGTCATTGTAAATATATATTTAGTATTGTCTTGTTATTTTATTATTTATTATTAACTATATTTAAACCGTTTACAGTGGCTGATCTGTCCAAAGATATTTAAGTTTTGAGAGTACTTGCATATTTATTTGGTCACACTGTGTAGGCCACTCCTAATAGCCTTGCTCTTGGTCAAACTACCATTTGTGCTCACAGTAACATTACACAGTAAGATTGGACACCCTTTGTTAAGACCCTTAAAATAGCTGATAAGGAGTTGGCTGGTAGCAGTGATAACTACCTTATAGTCTGGGCAAAAAGGGGCATATCTAGTAAACCTGTGCCAGATTTTCCTAGGTGTGTGTGTGTGTGTGTGTGTGTGTGTGTGTGTGTGTGTGTGTGTGTGTGTGTGTGTGTGTGTGTGTGTGTGTGTGTGTGTGTGTGTGTGTGGTATATAAATTAAACCTCAAAAATTGTGTGTGTGTCAGCTACTTGGGCAGGGACGTGAAGCACTGGTTGGAGAGAGAGAAAGTGCTGGATGTCTTGGCTTTGCCACTCAGCTGAGATCTCAACCCTATAGGTGTGCATATTGCAGATCTGGAGAATGAGGGGGGAACCAGACCTGGACTGCCTGTGGTCTCTGTCTGCTCTTAAGGGAAATTACACTTGATGCTGAATGCTGCATCTGGAAATACTGTGTGTGCACCTTGTCATCCTCTCAGTGTACATCAGCCACTGCTGCCAGTGGTGAGCATTAAGGCTCCTTGATTACTGGTCCAGTGGTGGGTCATCACACTACTTGCTCATTGTTAATAGCTAACAGCTGTAGCAATGTTAGTGCATACAACATTGATGGTATTAATCAATGAAATCTTATGTTTTAACATATATTTTTCTTTCCATGGTTCAATGAGATTTTAAGCAGTACCATTACAGGAAACAAATGCATAACCCCCCTTTTTAATAACACATTCCCCTTTGATTTAAAAATTTGCCTGTGTTTTGTAACTAACAGAAATGTCACACTTGATTCACAGTAGGTCAAGGCCAAATTTGTCATTCATGACTCCCAGAGATAGGTTAGGTGATTTTGAAGAGGGTCAGTCATGACAGCTGCATGGTGAGGTTGGTCCTATGTCATGGCTGACTTGATGCAGGTGATCCTGCAGACAGTGATCAGACAGTGTTGCATGACCAATATAAGGCCCCTTGAATGAGAGGTTCTGGTAGGTGTAGATGAATCCTGATATTGGCCTGTATGAGATCTGTTGTTCTTGCTCCCCTAGACTATTTACACTGCTTTCTTGAAAACTAGTTGTAGTCTCATGTGTTCTGTCTCCATGTGTCTGGATAGCAATCCATTCTATTCCACTTTGAAGACTGACTTCTACTTGAATCTGATAAGTTCTAATCAGTGCACAAACTGAGACAGCCACAGATGCTTGGTCTGCCATCATACTGCAAATCACTATAATCATGGTATTATCCCTGTTGTGTGCCATTTCCAAGTAGTGCTGGAAATCCTCATGCATAACCTGGATGACTCTGACCATCTCCAGACAGCTCTCTCTTGCAGTGGTATGAGACCAACAATGTCACAGTGAATTTGCTGCAAATGCTTTACAGATTTCATGGGGTAGTTCTAAGAAATTCTTGCATCTGACCCAACTTTGTAAAGCTATCACTGTGGACATTGTTACTGCTGCATGGCTGCTATCATCCTGACAGTGTTTGCCTTGCTTTAGAGATGCTGGTGTAGAAGTGCATGGGATTTTTCTCTGTAGAAATGTGAGTGTAATGACAGCATAAGATTGAACTTGTGATGCACTGTCAATTCCTCTAGAGTTACTAACATTGCGGGATGTAAGATCCAGCCATTAAACTTGAGGACTGCATTCCACTTTCCTCAGGCTGCTTCATAAATTTAATTATGTTATCATCATCATCATCTTCATCATCTTCAGCAGCCATTCTGATGTTGATCATCTCCAAATGTATAGGTACACTGGAACTGTGTTTCTGTTGCTGACCCTGTAAAAATATTTGAAAACATTCCAAATAAAGAAATAGCATACACAAATGTGTGCTTATTAAGAAGTGTGGGGGACACTTACCATGCACACTGCCTTCATTGTCATTCTCTGTAGATGTGGAAGGTTCACCTATCAATAGTAATTGTCATGTGTTTAATGTAATCATCCTTATCAGCATTCAATTGTCTTATGTAAATATATGCTAGTGCTTTTACACCAACCTTCCTAAACAGACATGTGTTGCTGCTGCAGACATGGGTAATAGTCCACACGATCTCTGATTATTCCAGTACTATCATCTTCTGTTTCATAGTCATCCCCATGGATGAAGAGGACATATTCCTCATCTGGTGTTAATGGGATAATTGTTTGAGCCCGCCAGTACTGCTATGAGCAATTGCATTCTGCTTCACCTTGCTACTATAACATACTACCTTATCATTTGTCGCCTTCTTGTATTGCATTAAATTGTGATTACTTCCACCCAGTGCATTAATCTCCAGGACAACCTGAGTGCAAGTTTTTCTCCTCTAAGCTTGTTTGGGCTACTCTTTACCAAACAGATGTACCATAGATCCTTAGGGTTGCAGTGAGGATGCACTTTTTTCCCATGGCTGAAGCTGTGCTTTCTCTACCTTTATCTCTTGTTCTGTATCAATACTACACATAAGAAATATGCCATAGTCATACATGGAAACGTTTTGATGTAATTATTAATCAAACAACATAACAACGACAACATGCCTTTCATCCCCATATAAAAGGTATGTTACACAAACCCCATAATTATAAATACATGCCAAACTCAGTCCAGCCAATAAAGTTGTGCTATAGTAATGTCTTCAGTATCAGTAACACATTCAGGACAGTAAAATAATAAGTTTATTAATAGATGAAACCTTCCCTTAACTCCTACTACTGTCTTGTATTCATAGGTTCATAGATTAATACTAGGCTAATTGCCCTTGTGGGCCATTTTAAGCCCAGCCAATTACCCCATGTAAGAATCAAACCCTATACCTTGTGGCTGTAAGGTAAACACCCTAACCATTATACCAACCTACCAAAATTGTAATTTTTCATTCTTCAGTGACACTAAGAAATCTCCAAGTAAAGACACATGTATGTTTAGCCAATAACACATTCTTTCTACTTCAGTAATTCATTATTAAAACACTAAATTTGTACAATGTATGCAAAATTAGTACATGACACCAAACTAAATGATTTTCTCAGTGATTACTAATCATTTCCACTGCTGCTGTCATGATTTTCCATTTAGAAATGACAGCTTCACAGTCTTCACTAAAGCAATTGCACTATGCCCATCATATGATTAAAATAAAGTATTTCTTGAAGTAAACTCACTGAGTTTTGCATAATTTTGAAGTGTTTCATGTTAAATTACAATATTTCTTTTTATTTTTTCTGACATTTGGCCATCACCTGTCATCCCTGATTGAGATCACTTGCTTTGGCCACCAGTGCTGCCACAGGTACAATAACCTACAGAAGCATAGGCTTAACCAGCTGTCTTGGTGGTTTGACCAGATAGCAGTGAGAAGGCGAGAGTTCTACAGTAAGTACTATTATTTTTTGAGGTGGTCACATTAAACAAAAGTAAAAAAAAAAAAAATATATATATATATATATATATATATATATATATATATATACATATATATATATATATATATATATATATATATATATATATATACATATATAAAAGAAGATTGCATAATTCCAGGTATGTGCTAGAAGAAACTTGTATAACTGCAAATATGTATGTGTAATGTTATTATAATGCAAAACAAAGCATAAACATATCTGTACACAGAATTGCATTTTTGTACATGTATATGGAGTGTTTATATGATGACATAAGTATATAAATGTAAATATATGTATATATGTAGGAGTAAAACAATAATCTGCATATCTATGTCTGTAAATCACAAATGTATATCTGCATGTGTACAGGCACAACTACTTGTTCATGAATTTAGACTGAAAGCAAGCAAAAAAAATTGCTTTTTCACGCAATAATTTAATTTAGTGTTGGAGTACCTTAGGTAGTAGATAATGACATGCAGGCAGTTATTGTAAAAAAAAGATTTTGTTTATGTAGGCCAGAAAATATTTATTAGTATAATAATTTTATAATATGAACCTTTCTTACACAATATTAACTGCACATACAAGATGGCTGAACTCTTAGCTGCCACATCCTAGTCAGAGTCAGTGAGAGAGGGGTGAGCAGTGTCCAGTGAATGACCAACATATACTTTACTGAGAAATTGCCAATTATATTACTTATATATTACTTCTGTAAATATTTTCAAATCATCCTATGATATGCATTGAATCTTAGGCAGAAAACTATCAACCTGAAAACTTCCATGAATCGCTACATTTTTCTATGTCTGAACAACAAATACCAGAACACAATTCACAGACTGCTACAAGCAAAGCGTACTTTAAAATGTGGATGGTGCAGTGGTCTGTATTGTTGCCTCACAGCAAGAGGTTCTCCAGTTTGATTCTCAACTGGGGTGCCTTATGTGTGGAATCTGCATGTCCTCCCTGCATTTGTGTGGGTTTTCTTGGGTTCCCTCCCACATTACAAAGACATGCACCTGGAGCATTTCTCCCTGGACTTCCCCTGAAAATTGGCTTGTTTCAAGTCAGCCTTTCCTAGTAAACAAATGATAAGTGAATTTCACCGAAGGTGTATCAGTTTCTTTGTAACTTGCAGTAAATGGAAGACTGGCACAGTGTGGGACTTTAGACAGTAATACATATTTAAAATACACATACTAATCAAGTACTGCAGTGAATAAAATGCCTTGTATATAAGTACTAGTCATATCTGTAATATTAATAACAAAACAGGTGAAATACTGGTTAACAACCCATGTCTTACATCTTCTTTTATAGCTGGGGAGGAAATTACCCACAATAGGTGGCAGCAGGAAAGAAGAACTGTGAGGCTGGTTGAATAAACTGGTAAGCATGAATAAAGCAATAAATAGTACTGTGTGTTTAACTGATTATATATATAAGAAGATCATTTATAAAGGATGGCAAAAGAAGCACTATAGTGCATTCAGTACATTACTGCAACCAAATGTAAAAGATATGTCAATATATAAATGCAGTATTCTAGCTTTAACTGATTTCATAACACAGAAGTATTTATAAAGGGTGTCTCCAGTATTGCATTGTGAAGAAGTGCATAGCTATTCTGTCTTTAACTGATTTTATAATGCATAACTATTTATAAAGGGCATTTTCATTACAATATTGCAAAAAAATGCATACCAGACACAGATATGATCATTATGCTTGTGTAGTAGACTGCAACAGATAAACCTCACCAAAACCTGATAGCAATACAGTTTCTTCCCAAGTACGCATAACAACTTCCCTTAACATTTAACACACAGTATGCATAAGCACTTCTCATAGCATTCTCCCCACATACACCTATGCACTTTCCAAATCACTAATGCCATGTCAGCATAAACACTTCTTGCACATTCTGTTTTACTTCAATAAAAACTTTTAAAAAATGTTTTAAAGTAAGAAACTGAATGCTGTGCAACATGATGGTCCAGATTCCATAAAAAATCTGGTACATTTCACTGATATCAGTGCAAAAATTGTGGATTACCTGTATAAATTATGATTAACTAAGTATTTAACTGAGTATTTTTTGCTGCTAAATATCTGTCTGTACATGTACCATTACTTTTTGTACTATTGCATAAAATAATAATATTAACTGTAAAATCTGGAGCTTTTCTGCATGGGCCTCTGCTGAAAAAGGACTTCGGCTCAGTCAGACATTCCCAGTCAACAGATGTAAAATAAATATATAAATAAATAAGCCTGTAATATGTTAATATGCTTACAAAATGACTGAAATTACAAACCACAAACTCCACTTCTTAGATGAAAGTGCTTATCCTTTGTTTAATTTTAATAAAAGTACACATTTTCTATATCGAGCCTGTGACCACTGTAGTGGCTTAGTGTTTTTTGTGCTTTTGGAATATGTAAACATACTTCAGTGAGCTTAGAATGTCTCAGCACAAAACAGACTTCAGCAGTAGCAATGGCACACTGTGTATCAGTCACAGCCCCTCCGTAAGTCATGAAAACTGTCTCATAAAGCTTCCATATACATTAACAAACGTATGGAAATACCACCCCACTGTGAGCTGCATGCCATTGACTATTGCATATGTACAACAATCTCTCCAGTAAGCAATGAGACAACTATGGGATATCTCCATAGGTCATTTAATAGTAAACTATACTTGCTTTCACTTATGGATTCCAACCCAATCCTTAAAATATCTAATAAAAAATGAATAAAGGTGAAGGGCAATCATGGCCACTTTGCCACCACTAACAGTAGCTAACAATGGGTGCGGGACATGTGTGAGGAACACAGGCAATGCACACACCCAAGGAAATAGGGAGATAGAAAAGCAGAGTTTGGGGATGGGTGAAGAAGTTGAACACACAAGAGGAATGTTGGAATAGGAAAATCTGAAGGACCATCAGAGGAGCATGGGAATTTTTATTTTTATTTTTTTGTGGGAATAGGCCTCATTTATTTTCTGGAGAATAGAAGGAAAGGTAAAGAAAGGGAAAGAGGAGAAAAAGACCAACACAGCAGGTGTACACATATAACAAAACTTGCAACAAATGACAGACAAAGGTAGGAAATAAACAAATAAACATTATGAAAAGATAAATTACACAGGTGGCACACCTATAACATGGGCACTGGAATGTTGACAACCATAGGGGAGTTGCATACCAGCTATGGTAAAATGTAGAAATACATATGTACCTATGCACTATTATGTTAGGACATGTTGAAAACTGTGTGACAGTCATACTTGGATGTGTATAACTGATGGCAGTTGTGTATTATAGGGATCACAGTAAGCACTGAAATTGATTTAATCACCCAAATAATATGTCAGCAGTGCAAGTGTAAGCCAAGCAGCAGTACAGATGAGCAAATGTAGCTTATGACATGCTGGAGAATACCATCAGAGAAGAGAACCGAACCTCCAACTATGCATGCAAAAAACAAACAGCCAAGCACAGTTCCAAACAGCAGTACTGTAGCAAAGCAGCAAACTGGCTGTTACCTTCAAAAGAAAGTGTACACAGATCAGACATGTAATGGAATACATATGTCACAGATATATGCCATGTCAAAGGCAACACACAGGAATAGACTTATGGGCTCAAGCTTAATGCCAAGAAATGTATAGCTATCCCCTTTGGGAAAAAAACATGTACCCATGAATTACCACATAGGTGGCAGTACACTAAACACCAAAAGTGTGATGAGAGACTTAGGGACACAGGTGGACAATGGTCTCACCTTCGATAACCACATCGCCACAACAGTCAGGAAATCCTTCTATGTGGCACCTCATTACTAAGGGCTTTTCATCTAGAAAAAAAGGAGGTAATTGTTCCACTGTACTCATACCTCATTAGACCCATTATAGAGTACAACACCCCTTTTGGTATGTACCTCACAAGACATCTGCAACAGGAAAGGCCGCAGAAATACCTCACTAAAAGATCACAGGCCTAAAGCAGATGCCGTATGCTGACCATCAAAAAAAACTCCAGCTGTTCTCTGTGGCATATCATCTACTCAGAGGTGATCTCTGCTTAACGTACAAGGCCATGTCAAACCCTAAGCTGTTGGACATGCTCCACATAAAGAAATCCCAATCCCTTAGAGCCACACGCTCTAGGGATCTAAACCTTGTCATCACAATGAACAAAACATGCTGGAGGGATAGGTTCCTGACCCAGAGACTCCCCATACTCTGGAATAGACTTCCCATACATGTCAAGCAGCATGCCTCCTTGGCCCTCTTCAAAAGGAACCTTGACAATTCGATGGAAGATCGGAAATTCACCCCAGGGATCACGTCAGTCACCCTGCAAGACCAGGGTCCAGGGAAGTAAATATTGTGGGAATTGTTGGCTAGGCTTGTATAGACCCTAGGGCCGATAGCCTAGTACCAACCTATGAATCTATGTGTATGCAAATGTATGTATTTTTGTATGTTTGTTTCATTGGCCTAGCAGGAAAATATCAGAAGCAATGTCAATACACATACACATACCAATGACATGTAATAATGTAGAGTCAGAAATATATGATTACTGCTATATAACAAATATCAGGTTGTACACATGAGTTTTGACAATGTACACTGGTAAGTATGTAACACACAAGTATAACAAGACCAAGTATACATTGCAAGCAGTAGCCAGAAATGTGTACATATGTCCTGCATCTGTCTAATACCCATAGGGTTGGCACAAGTTGATCTTCTAACAAAACAACTGTATGGAAATGGACAAGAATCTCTAACAAAGATGAATATAAAACATGCATATGTGCATGAAATACCTACAAGGGTGGAAGGGAGGTGGACAACATGGGCCCACATCAAGGAGGACATGGCAGCAAAGCAAAGTAGGCAAACAATAATGCAGGACAATAATATATAAGGGGACACATTGCAAATACATGTGTACACCACATAGGATGGTGGTGAAGTCAGACCAAACTACATTGAAGCGAATGGTTAATGTATATGACCTGGGCATACTGCATTTCCAATGTCAACAAAAATGGTCATGTTTAAATCACACAGACAGACAGCACTGTGCAATTATATAAAAGCAGCAGGCATAGGTAAACATGCTAATAATTGTTATCACATACATATATATATATATATATATATATATATATATATATATATATATATATATATATATATACTGTCATGCTGAAGTAAACTAACATGTAGAATAAATACCTGTGGTTAGATATCCCTGACCATGGGTATGAATGAGCAAAGGACCAACCTGTGAGCAGCATTACTGCACATTAACAAGAAATCAATGATTGCTCACAGTCCTAAGGTATAATAGTGCTTCTCTCTTGATCAGAATATATTCAAATACATGTACATAAATCAGTGCAAATGTACACCATATGCCAAAATGTATGAATTTATGTGTGTAAGAAATGAATGTGGAAATATAACATAGGCCAAAAAGGCATGCTGTAATGTTAATGAATAATGTATCATTACTATGGTGTATACATGAATGGCACATTGGTGATCCATGCATTCAGTAAAGCAGGATTACACATATGTAGCAGGCACATTTATATGATACAACATGGCATCATCACTGCCAGCACATACCACACACATTGCCAGTATGCCAGTGTGACAGCACAAGTGTCAGCCAAAATACAGGGCAAGTCCTTGTCCTTCTTTTGAACATACATGATATGGCAACTCACAAATCATACCCATACCACTGTGGTATATGTGGAATATGAGCAAAATGGTGTTTGTGAATTGCTGTCAATCCCACACATGTATACAGTGAAAATCTTGCAGAAGTAGCAGCATGTTAACTGCCAAAACGTATGGACAGATGAATGTTGAATGAATGTCTAATGTGGTAATATGCGTCATGCACCTTTTGCAACATAATGTTAAATGGCACATGACATCTTCATTGTACATTTGGCAGTGTATCATGTAAGCACGGCAGCAAAATGCTATGCATTCTAGTGTGTATATACAGTCCAATCACTTATATGGCAAACATCATGATGGCAGTATTGCACAAGTGGATCACACAGAAATGTTTACAGTCCTGACAGCCTGCCCTGATGGGGATGAACATCACAAATGATCTCCCAGAGAATTCCCCTGAATCAGTCCCACATAGCCTCTGCCATATCTTGGAAAGATTTCCCCATCATGCCCCTCATCTTTGTCCAAAAGACAACAGTCATCACTTACCAGATCTGTTCCTAATACTTGTCTAGATGTTGTGCTGGGCATTGTCTCCTTTGGGATACAGCAGGGATGATAGTACATGCAGGCCTAGCTTCTTAATAATCACCATCTCCATCATGGTCATCATTGTCTTTGGAGGATTTAGGCAGTGGTCTCGCATACACTCATCTCTGACGTCTGATGGGTGAGCATGCAGAGTCCCCACATTCTGTCAAGGTGAATCACAAGACAAGAAAGAAAGTACATACGTATGCCTGCTACTATATGACTACATAACATACCCACTGTGACACAATGCACAGACAGAAAATAGTCAGTATGAAATCATAGAATGGACATATATCCAGTCGGACTATCCCAGTCAACAAATGTAAAATAAAAATGTAAAATAGTATGGCCATAGTGAAATGTACCATCATATGTGATGAAGGTCAGTAATCCAAACCATAACAATTAAAACCACATGTCTATCAGGCCACACATTCCTGTGAAAATCATAGATGATACCAAACAGAAACTGATGTGCACATCTGAAATCTAACAGACATTAAGTAACATCTCAGTGATGTGTGATGTCTGCATATGAGAATAAAGGTATATCAGCATACATTACAGGTGCCATTAAAAACACATTCACAGATGAAATGGCCTAAAATTATTATGTATGAAAAGTATAATAAATATATTTGCTGATAGCTGATGACTCATCATGCACAACACATTCACTATGTCTTATTATCTATACTTATGGATGTTTTCAATACAGGCTCATGCCAAGGCCACTATATCCATCACAGAATGACAGCAGCTTATGTCAAGCCATGCTACTGCATGCATAACATAGCTTACCAGTGGAAATTCTGCCATTACATGAACAGTTGTTTATCAGCCATCATTATGCATGACAAGCATGTGCACAGCCAGCACACTTACATATCTTGACATTTGAAAAGAAGCATGCCATGACACTGTGTCATGCAACACTCACATGAGTCTACCTTCTAAAACAACACCGTGAAAATGACATCATAACACAAGTACTTTGATCTACACTGTTTAATACTTGTGATGTATGCCTCACTACATTGGCCAGTGGACTGCCTGAGAGAATACCAAAATGTCCATATCTTGTATGTGTGCCTTCACATTTGTGTTGGTGTATGAATGTCAACTTTAACCCAGGTGTCTGTGCATGTAATGATTCATGCGAACAGCCACCAGTTAACATAGTGGCATAATAAAGATACAGAGAGATGGCAATCCAGTGGGAAATATAAAAGCCATATGCAAAAGAACTGAGCAGGGCAACATGGTCATTGGGTGACCCAAAATAATTTTTTTTTGGATGGCAACACAACAAACTAGAAATAATGAACATTCATAAATATTTCAAAAATAGTAGCCAGCACACCAGGGTAAGATGAACCAACATACTCTTTAATGGAGTAAAAGCATTTGCTCCATTAAAGAGTATGTTGGTTCATCTCACCCTGGTGTGCTGGCTACTATTTTGGAAATGTTTCATGGTTTTGCCCTGCACTGCCATACCTGCAGGTTCTATCATTTGGTACATTCATAAACACAATGACAGCCTGTGTCACATGAAAACAGTTTATGTCTTACAAACAGTACCGTCTAACAATTACATACATTTATTAGAAATCACTATGTATGGACCTAGAAAATGCAAACAGCATGATGCTAGTTATGTAATAGACAACTGGAAATGTTGAACAGGAATGCCTGTGGGTATAACTGTCTCAAGATACAAGTGTATTGTCATCCACCATCAAAGGTGTTCTAGGCAGATGTGACACATGTTGCAAAAAGTGTATTGTCATCCCCTTTGGTAAAAGCTCTGTACCCATGAACTACCACATAGCTGGTAGTCTACTTAATGCTGAAAATGTAATGAGACCTTGGGACACAGGTGGACAGTAGTCTCTCCTTTGATAATCACATCACCACAGTGGTCAGGACATCCTTCTGCATGGCTCATCTCATCACAAAAGGATTCTCATCCAGAAAAAAAGAGGTCATTGTTCCCCTCTACTCATCACTCATTAGACCCATTATAGAGTACAACGCCCCTTTTGGTATGTACCTCACAAAACATTTACAACAACTGGAAAGACCACAGAAATACCTCACAAAGAGGATTACTGGCCTCAAACAGATGCCCTATGCAGACCGTCTCAAAAAACTACAGCTTTACTCCATCGCATATCGCCTACTCAGGGGTGATCTCTGCCTAACATACAAAGCTATGTCAAACCCAGAGCTGTTGGACATGCTCCACTTAAAGAAATCCCAATCCCTCTGAGCTACACGCTCTAGGGACCTAAACCTTGTCACCACAATAAACAGAACATGCTGGAGGGATAGATTCCTGTCCCAGAGACTTCCCATACTCTGGAACAGACTACCTATCTATGTCAAACAGAGCTCCTCATTAGCACTCTTCAAGAAAAATCTTGATGAATGGATGGGAAATGGGAAATTCACCCTGGGAATCACTTCTGTGGCTCTGCTCAACAGGGGCACAGGAAAATAATTTTCTTGGGTGGCAAAAGCCAGGGTACATTTTTTGGCTAGGCTTCTACGGCCCCTAGGGCCAATAGCCTAGTACCTACCTATGAACCTATGAACCTATGAACTAAAGGGCATGCAAGACATAGTATGAAAAAACAGTGGGAACACTGGCAATAGACACTCATTCTGCATGTGAATAGGCAAGCAGATCAGTCATCAAGAACCACATCCTCACTTGCAAGTATGCCGATACCTATATTACAAAACATCCAGACAAAACCATAATAACTTAGAAAGTCTGAAAAAAATTATCAACATACCTCATTCCCTGCACTGCTCCTCCAGCCTGTGCATTTGCTCAGTGTAGAGAGCCTGATTACTAATGTGCTTTTCATTACCTGCAAAAAGGTAAAAAGCATGTATGAATAATGTAGGTATAAAATAAGACTAAAATAAATTGTTCAGCTCATGTTCTCTAACTTTTAAACTGAACATCATTAGAGAATCTCTATACACAGTTTTGAAATTTTTTACACACTGAAATAAATTGGCCTGTATGAAGTGCAGAAGTTGGCCTCTTTATTTGATTTTAAGACGGAAGAGATGATAAAATATGTCCATGATTTAGGGATGTGTGCTGTGGTTTTAACTTCTTGGAATGCATTGAGTAAGATTTTCAAGATGTTATCAGGTAAGAGTTTGTCAAATTCTGGAATTAGACCATCCAGCCATTGTGCCTATTCTGTCTTAAGATTTTTTATTTGTTTCTTTAATTCCTTAAATGAAAAGGGTATATCTATGTTATTACAATTGTGTTTGGATAGCTTTTTTGAATATTATTAGCAAGAAAGTTGGCTATACTTTGTTATCACTTGTAGATGAGTTATATTAATATTCTTGTAATAGTTTTTAAAACATAAAATATGTTTAGAACTGTAACTCCGATAGTCTGATTATTTCTAGTGTATATTATTTCTTTTATATGACTTTTTTCATTTAAATATTTAGATCTAATCACAATCGTGCATACTCTTGGGATTAATTGAGTAAGATTGTAATCTGATTTTTTCCATATTTATTGATATTTTATGCTGTATGATATCCTGATATTTCTTGTTCAGCTTACACATATGTCAGCTAATGCAGATTTATTATTTGATGTAAGTTTTAGTTTTAGTTAATCAATTTCTTTTTGTATGTATACCAATTTGTTATCCCACTCTTTCCTTTTATTTATACACCAGCATATGACTTTACCATGTAAGACAGCCTTTAAAGTGTCCCATAAGATAATATCTGAAACCTCTCCATTATTATTGGCATCTAGGTAAAGTTTTATTTCATCTAGAAACAATTCTTTAAATCCTTGTACTGTTACTAGATAAACAGGTAGTCTTTGGCAGAAGTTTAAGGTGTCAGTATTAGGTGTTACATTGAAGGTGATAGCATTGTGGTCAGACACAGGGCATGATATCTGCATTACATTATCAGTTTTGGCCAGTAAAGAACTGGTTACAAAGACTTTGCCTATGTTGGTCTGTGTGCCAAATCTGTAAGAGTAGTGAGAATATTTCAGGGAGGTAATATTTTTATACCGTCACTGTCAGGTTTCTGTATTTTATGTAGTTCTTCAAGTGCTTGGCAACAGGGGACATCTTGAAGGGCTTAGCCTTAGAGCTTGTGGTATCAATGGAAGACAAGATACAATTAAAATCACCTGCTAATAATAACTCACCTTTAGACTTTAATGTTATGGTGTGTAAATGTTTTTTCGCAGTTTTAGTCCTAATACCTGGTATCCAGTAGGTGTTTGCAAAAGTGTTTATCTTTTTATCTAGTTTTAGTATGACTAAAGCAAGCATAAACTCATTGCTTGAGTATGAGTCAACTCTTTCTGGGATTCTCATTGATTTTCTGTGTAATATTAGGACACCTTCTTTTGTGGTTGTAATTTGAATTTACCAAAATCTTATAATCCTTAAAGGTCAGTTTGCTTAGATTTTCTGTTACTACCAGTTTGTTTAGATCTTCTGTTACTAAGTGGGATTCCTGAATCATTGCAAAATCTGCTTTATGTAGCATTAAATATTTGTTGACACTACTCCTTTTCATGGGGTTGTTCAACCCATTGACATTATTAGATAAAATGTTAAATATTATCATTTGATGGAGACTGCTATTATAAGTAAAACTGAAAAGTGCTTTCCTTGATTCATTATAGCAAATACATTTTTAAAACTGTTAATGGACAATTTAAAAACTCTAAATTTGAAAATAAAACTGTATATTTTAATAACTTTCTGCATGGATAAACTATATCCAGGCTTACTAGATATCTAATAGAAGCCACAAACCAACACTCTCTTGACATCTAGTGGGAATTCCTAGCTACTGCAGGTTAACAGCAAGCAGAAGAGAAACTGCATGTACATTAAAAACATACAAAAGGAAATTTTCAATCTAATATACTATGTATGCATGAACTAAGACCATGAAGCTGTATTCAATTTCTTAAAATTTGTTTTATCTAAACAGACTAAGATACATTGATTAATCCTGATAATTATCTGTTGCTATGAGTAAATACAGGACTGTAATGTCATTAAAGCAGACAGGAAAAAAGATGCATTTAAAACTGTCATTGTCAGAAACATCTGTAATTCTTATTTAAATATAAATGTAATTCAGATTAAATTAATCACTATTTACAGTAAAACATATGCTTGCAAGACTTTTTAGATAAAAAAAATAATTGTTAAATGAATGAAATGAATGAAAACAGTTCAAATGATCATTCTTGAATCTGGCTGTTAGAGTTCAGTGAGCAGAAACAGGTTCAGAGGTTACGCCTACTTCATGGAAGACAGCACAGATTATTTCTCATTAGTCTGTGAGCTAACTGAAGCCTTTAGAAGCTTGAGCTTGTCGCAAAAGTTGTCAAAATTCCATCAAAAAAGTAAGTAGGTCAGAATGCTCGAGTGAAGTGAAGCTTTTAAGCATAATTTGTAAAATGATGAATATTTAAAATAAAGGCTCCAAATTACCAACCATACACAGCTATAAGAGAGATTAGCTAAATGGAGCACATTGCAGAAGTTCAGCTAAGTAGTAAATGTATATATATATATATATATATATATATATATATATATATATATATGTGTGTTTGTGTGTGTGTGTGTGTGTGTGTGTATATATATATATATATATATATATATATATATATATATATATATATATCTTCACTTCATAATCTCGAATTATGGAAAGCTTGAAATTCAGTAAAACGAAACCATGAAGCTTAAAAGCAGAATGCCGAAAGTGCATAAAGGCGCATTTGAATATCTCAAATCCTCGCTTATGCATTCCGGTACATCACGTATAGTGTTATGGTGCCTGAAATGGCAGGTAAGTGAGTGTTTGTTTTTGTACATTGTGTGTGTGGGTAAGGGTAGGGAGGTGTAAGTGTGAGTGTGAGTGTTGGATTTGTTGGTGTTTGTGTATGCATGATGTGTATTTGTGTGTGAGTGAGTGGAGGATGGTGTGGTGTGAGTTTTTTTTATGTTATTTGTGACCTTGGAGTTGGTATATATAAGTAGGGGGTGTGGGGGGCACAACCCCCTGGTTATATGTAGTGTAGTGTTGTGTGGTTTGTATGCTGTGGGTGGAATGGTGTATATGTTAAGTGGTGTATGGTGTATGTATGTTCGTGATTGTGTGATTCGGGATTGTGGATTCGGTGTTGTGAATGTTTCGACTTTATAGTCTCGGGTTACTGAATTTCGAGCTTTCATCAATTCAAGATTATGAAGTGAAACTATTTATATATATATATATATATATATATATATATATATATATATATAAAGATTACCACCATATGGTCGAGCACACAGTGCTCGAACCTGTATATGTCCGATTGTAATTAGCGAATCCTGGAAAGCCAAATGGTCAGAATGTTGCAAGAACACGAATACGACATTTCCGACCACTCTTCTTCCAGAAATGACTGCTAACATGGGTCAAAAAGTGGACAGACGTTTGCAATTCTTAACATCTGTGTTTGCAAATATGAGATGTTGCTGCACTCCTTTCTGACATTCAGGTTCGTCCATCCACCAATCGACCATATGGTGGTAAATCTATATATTATATATATATATATATATATATATATATATATATATATATATACATAATAAAATGTCACTACTTTCATTTTAATTACTCAACAGTAATATAGCAAGCATTTCTCTCTGCTGCAGTGAATAAATACTATGACACTAGGACTAAAACAGAAAGAAAAGGCACATAGATAAAAAAATAAGTATACAATATAAAAGAAATATATATAAATATAAGAAATGAGTAAGTGATTTTATGCTATTTCACCAGTGCTATTTATTTATTTATTTATTTATTTATTTGTATTTGTTGACCAGGAGTGTCCGACTGGATGTAGATCCATTTTCAGCGGAGGCCCGGGGTGAAAAGCTCCACAGTTAAAATAAGGAGACAGTAGTTACATTGGATTACATAGTGATTAACAATTTACATAGCAATTACTTACAGCATATTTACAGATGAAGAACATAGTACATCAGTAGACAACTAGAATCTTTATCTGTGAAGTACATAACAGACATTAACAAATGTTACAATAAGAAGTTCCTGCTGTATAATAAGTACTAGACTTTTGAGCATCTGAGCTTGCTATAATCAAGGTAGTTAGTGGAGTGGAAAGAAAGGTAGTGGTTGGGTGATATTAGAGTGGGAGTTGCAAGGGCATAGTTAGCATGTTTTTAGGTGCGCTTTTAGTAAAGTTTTGAAGTGGGTGCATGATGGTATGAAGGTAATTGTGGGTGGGAGGGAGTTCCATAATTTGGCTATGGTGCAAGAGAATAGTGCTTCACCAGCAGAGTTATTGGCTTTAGTGATCTGCAAGTGATTTTTGTTGCTGGATCTTAGTGGTCTGGTGGTGCGATAGGGTTGGAGTAGATTCTGGAGGGATGGACATTTAGTGGATGGTTTACTAGTTTGTGGGCGAGTGAGAGTTGATACCATTGAAGGACGTGAGGGAGTTCAAGCCAGCCCAGTTCAGCAAGTGAGAGACAGTGGTGACTATGGTATGCTGCCTCTGTGGCGAATTTGGTGATTTTGTTGTAGCAGGTCTCTAGCTTGTTTAGATCACATTGCCTTAGGTTGGTATATATTGGGGAGGCATAAAGTAGGGAGGAGATAAGGTGGGAATTTGCTATTGAAATCTTTGCTACTTTGGTGAGAAGTTGCTTATTTCTGTAGAATGCTCCTAGTTTTTTTGTGGACTTTTTTTATGATCATAGATATGTGAATGTCAAATTTTAGTTTATTGTCTATTTCTACTCCTAGTAATTTGGTGTGTTCAGTTGGGTATAATGTGGTGTTGTGTTTTGCTGTGATGTTAAAGTGAAAGTTGTTTTGAGTATGTTTGGTGGGTTGGAAGATGAGTAGTTTAGTTTTGTTTGGGTTGAGTATTAATTGGGCATCGGATAACGATGTTTCAACAGAGGAAAAGGCTTCCTGTGTGACTTTTTGCAGTTTGGGTAGTGACTGGGCTGAGCAGATGATGGTTGAGTCATCAGTGTATTGTATGAGTGTGCCATGTTTCGTGGCAGAGGCTAGATTATTGGTGAAAACAGAGAAGAGTAGGGGTCCAAGGATGGATCGTTGGGGAAACCCTATGGAGACAGGTAGTTGGGAGATATGTCATTCTGCCATACAACGGATTGTTGGCGGTCAGACAGGTAACTCTGAAACCAGTTTGTGACTGATTGTGAGAAGGATAGGTTATTGAGGACAGAGATAATTTGTTTGTGTGGGTCCATGTCAAATGCTTTAGATAGGTCTAGGAAAGTAGCAGAGGAGAGATAGCCAATGTTTTTATGCTGAAGGATAGTGTTAGTAAAGGAGAGTAAGGCAGTGGTGGTGCTATGGTTTGGTCGGAAATCATGCTGAGTATTGGAAAGGAGGTTGTTATTAAGGAGGTAGTCTGAGACCTGAGAGTGTATGCATCTCTCTAGTATTTTGGAGAGTGGAGAGAGAATAGCTATGAAGCGGTAATTGGTTAGTTCTGTGGAGGGTCCGCCTTTGTGGAGGGGAATTATATGTGATACATTCCACAGTGTGGGAAAGTAACTTTCTGATAGAGATTGGTTAATCAAGATGGATACTGGGTAGGCCAGAGCATCAGCTGCGATTTGTAGGTATTCACTTGGGAGGTTGTCTGCTGCTATTTTTGTGCTATGCCATGTATATAAAGAGATAAAGATATAAAATTGTAGTTTGCAGTTGGATAAGATTCTGATTTACTTGAATTTTGAGTAATATATATTACTTAAGCAATAACTGATGACATGGTGTGGTATATTAAAGATTTACCCATAGTTGGCGTGGTTTGATCACGAAGTCAAAGCCCGAGTGATTAAATAAATTATATATTGTATATACACTAATATGTATGCAATGATCTGTATGGAGTGTAGTTCTAGATATAATCAATGTCTCTTGCAATTTATGTGTTCTATTTTTCTTGATCTAGACTAATAACTATCCATGGTAACCTAATATCTGTTAAATGAACTCATAGTTAATCTTCAATTTTGTATAACCTTTGTTTTAATTCTGTGGAGCTTTTCTCCCCGGGCCTCCACTGAAAATGGAAATTATCCAGCTGGACTAGCCCGGTCAACAAATGAAAAATAAAAATAAAATAAAAATAAAATAAAGCCAACCGTGGGTAAATTTCAATATACCATAACCATGGAGTCAGTTATTGCTATTATACAATGTCATTATTTAAGAAAAAAATACTTACTTTTCTTAAATAATCCCTTTGTATAACGGTGCCGTACTGTCCTTCCATGGCTGGTGGTATCTTGCTGCCTTGTTCTAATGCACTGCTCATGTGTATGGGACTTGCTTTCCAATGCATATCCTGTACATCAATGCTTTGAGAAGGGAGCAACAGAGTAAAGAAAGTCTCTGTTGCTTCGTTTTTGTTTTTTCTTTTTTTTTTGTTTTTTTTTTTTTTTTATTTAAAAAAAAAGTTTGGGCTACTTTAGGGGTTGAAGACAGACAAAATGGAGGAAATGCAAAGAAAATCAGGTATGTATCTTTAGTTTTAAATAACGTACCTGATTTTCTTTGTATTTTCTCCATGCTGCCTCTGTGGTATGTCTGGAGTCTGGACTTTACATTTTTTTTAGTTTTTATTGAAAAAAATGTATAGAATATATGAATGGAAAGAAATCTGGGTGGCCGGACCTTTTTCTTTTGGTATATTCTGGGATTTACAATGGGCATGCTAGTTGGGCTGGCCAATCAGCATGCATGTTTTGGAATATTAATGGCCAGTCATTGTATAATTATAAAGTTAGCATTGTTGTGGGAAAGATAATAGAAGAGGAGAAAAGTTACATTACCTTCTCTGTGTATGATTTCCCATTATTTAGAAGGGAGAAAACAAAAAATTGCATGAAATATGAAGTTATGTATAATCATTTGTCTCTGGGTTTCTTTTTTTCTTTAACAGCCAACTCATTTTTTGAAGCTTGTCTTCTTAAGTTCATTGAAGAATCCATGGATTCAGGTTAACTTAAAAGGTTCTTTTTTTGGACAAATGTGGATGCTTCTTTTAGATAGTCAAAAGTTTTCTTTCCTTCTGGTAGGGATAGTCATATTCTTGCTGGGAATATGAGTTGTGCTTTGATTCCGACCTTTTTTAATGATTTTTTAGAGGGACATGTTCTTCTTTTGGACATTACAAGGGGTGAAAAGCCATTGTCAAACCTAATAGTTAGGTCACCAATTTATAATGGAGCAAGGGACCAGGCAGTTCTTAAAAAAAGGTCTTTGTCTTGAGTGGATATAAATCTTACAATAATACATCTTGGGTGACTGTTTTTACTGGATACAGCAGTTGTAGTTAAAGACCTGTGTGCCCTTTCTATCACAAAGGTAGGTTTAAGATTTTAGGAATTCAAGATGTCAGGAAAGTAATCATATTTCCTCCTTCCATCTGCTCGGGATGCCATAGATTCTTATGTTGTTTCTCCTGGTTCTATTCTCAATGTTGTTTATCTTTTCAATTTAATAAGGTTATTTGTTTGGTGGTATCTTCTTTTATAGTGTCCACTTTTAAGTTTAATTTGTCTATTTTACTCACCAAGTCTTGAACTATAGTAAGGATTGCCTGTATTTCTTTCTTCATTGGAGTTTCTTGCTGAGAAAATTTGGAGCTGCTTGTCTCCCTTTGTGAATGTGGTTTAAATTCAATCTGAAGGTTTGACAGGAAAATATGAACATTTTAGCTTAAAAATTACACCAACTTGTGGCTTATGACTTCCAGAGTCTGATTTTAGTAGTTTCAGTTCTTTGTTGGTGAAATTAAATAAAAAAGTCTGTCAGGAAAATAAAGACTGCAGAGCTCAAGAACTCTGCTGATTTCAGCTTGCCATCCAAGCCATGCCCCATTACACACAATTCTAATGTAGAAGCAAAGCTCAATGCACCCATAAAATTCTACACAACCAATTATGTGACTGCATTTACATTTAGGTCAGTGCCACTCAGGACACTTAAACACAAACACACACACACACACACACACACACACACACACACACACACACACACACACACACACACACACACACACACAAAATGCTGTTTCCTGTAATGTACCACTCTCACACATTTCACATTCTGTACACCTTATACAGCATCATCTTTCCAATCACATAATTCTCCATAGCACTCACCTACATACCAATATCTCCACAACCTCATGTGCACTCCCACAACACCATTTTCCTCACCAAGTACACACTGTCATGCTCATAGTTTCCTGACTGTATATACATTATTATGAATTGTCATAACTGCAGTATGCCAATCATACAATACAAAACAAGCATATAACACCCTAACACCCTATATACACACATAAATACTCACCATCATGTTCCTGTATGCACACATGATTAACCTGTCAATTACATACCAGGGACTGACTCACTGATTTCTTGAAGTTGTAATATCTCAGCGTACTTGACTTCTCACTTAGGACATCATCAACACAAGCATCACACACTTTTGATTACTCATTCCAACACACACCACAACCACATTATGCACTTAGCCACTAACCATTCACAACACCAGTAAAGCCAGCATGCACACACACACACACACACATGCAAACACACACACACACACACACACACACACACACACACACACACACACACACACACACACACACACACACACACACACGCATTTTATTTCCTTATGATTATTTTAATAAGTATATATTTCCATCATAGTATCACAGAAGCTGCAGCTAAATAATATCTATGTAATACAAGTTAGAAATATAGTATTTATTGGGTGATTTCTTTGACATTTTCAACATTTATTGCAGGAATATGACACTTTTATATAGTATAGCATAATGGCAAAGTCTAGTCTCAAAAATGATTACCACAGAATTAGTTTTCCTGATGCAAAATTTACTCCCATCACCTTCTAAAATATATGTTTGGTAAATGCAATAGTTATTTATTTTTAGAAATAATTTAAACTAGATAAAAAGAAATTTGCTCCTTATACAGACACCTTAGCACTGGGAAACAATTGAAATGATTTTATTTGAATAAAAGTAAAAAATAAGTTGCAAGAAACATAACTTTTTACACATGATTCTGACTTGCCAATCATCTATTGCATAACTATGGTCTACCTACACAAATTATGTAAAAAAATAGAGAAAGGGTTACACCCTGAGGGTAGGTACTAGCAGGACATATATGGTTGTATTATTAAACTGCCTTCAAACATCTATGAATCTATGAATAGGGCAGTTTGCCACACAATGTAGGGGAAAACTATCTATGCTCCTAGCACCGTCCCATGCTATTACTCATAACAGGTAGGGAAGAAAAGGAAATATAACCATATTCAACTACTAGATTTTCTTTCAAGAAAACTTCAGGCAGGCTAAATCACCTATGACAGAATCATTCATGTGAGCCCATCACACTTAAAAGAAGTTTCTTTACTATTGTCTGCTTCATAATGGTAACAGATGCAGGCAAGTTATATCATTATATCACTTATCCCCTGCCCTAACATCAATATCACCATTCCAGGTACAAATAAATTCTGTAGTTACCCCAAAATGACTCAGCATAATTAAGGACTACCTCACCTTTGGCAGTCATCACATGCAGGTAATATGTATAGAGCAGGCCGTACTTAAGTTCTTTTTTAATTCAGTAGGTAAACTACAGGCGTATGCTTCTTTCATTTGCAGTGTCAATGGTGCAACAGGAAGTACACTCAGCTTTGCTTCAGAAGTCGTGGGTTGTATTACCAAACCAGGTAGATAGATTGCTAACTCTGTAGTGCAGTATGAGTAGGGTGCTACACTCCTGAGTATGTCATCCTTCTGATGAGATGTTAAACTGAGGTTCCATTTGCTTTTGTTGGTGATTGCTCAAGAGGATATAAAACAACCCAAAACACTTATTGAAAAGAGTAAGGGGGACTTTATTTACAAAACAAATCTTTTAAATTCATAATTTTTACACTAAAATGCAAAGTATTTTGTTTTCAAAATAAAAAAATGCAAAATTAAGAGATACAAAAATATAATTTTCATGCAAAATCAGACATTTCATTTAAATATAAAATAATTCCATTCTAACAATTTATTTCTAACTAATCCCACCACTCTTGAAACCCCAACCATTTTTTTTTAATTTTCTTTCTGTCAGCTGAATTCCAAATTTTGTTAAATAAAATTTCAATTGGTGTAGCTCTCCAAATTTCCCATAGTGACCAAAACAAATTCATATCACATCTTTCTTTATCTTTACATCATTAATATGCATAGAAATCATTATCTTTGTTTTTATAGTTTCTAAGAAATTATTTTCACATACCAAATCTTATATTTTTACCATCTCACAATTCAAAAAGACATATTTCTCTCATATTACAAAATAAGCATATTCTGCCTTCTTTCCTTTTATACTACATATCATATTTAACTGGTAATTTATCTCACATACTTCCCTGGTTGTATTGTCCTTTTTTAAATAGCTTCCCCAATCTGTTTGCTCACACCTTCCCAAGGTTTTACAGAAAATAATTATTTCTATAATATATTCACACCATATTTTCCTACTTTCTGGTATATGTAGCATAATTTGCTTGCTTTTATTTTTCACATTCTTCCATCTCACTATTTTCAAACTCTCTCTTTTTATTTTGATATGTCTTCACAAAGTTCACCGTATTTATTTTTCAATAATACACTTTCTTCTAAATTAACTTTCTTACTAATGTTTTTAGATGCTCCGAACAAAAAAGGACTTGTTAAGCCTGAACTTCGCTCTTCTTTTTAATCTAGATCCTCATAAAAATGCAAAATTTCCTTCTGTTACTCTTACATAACAAATACACCTTCGCTAAATAAGGTATTTTTCTTAATATGTATAAAGAAATTGCATATACTTTTTTTTTTTACAGAAAGATAACCTAAATACTAAAAAAAACTTTAATAATTAACCAGAAAGTATCATCCTAGCTTTTCTCCACCACTTCTGTCTTTCCAAATGGAATGCCTAACAAACTAAACCCCTCTGTGTTAAACTTAGTTCAATTCATTCTATATTTTTTACATATTTAGACTCAAACCTAAATAACTCATAATTTTAATAAAAAATTAATATCTTTTTTATCCATCCTCTAGTTTTGCTATAATTATTACATCATCTGTGTAAGACATCAAAGGAGGCCACTATGTTTAGCTTATAAAGCTTTATGGAATGAAGACCTTCTCATACTGTTAAATATTGAAATACTGAATGCAAGTAAACTTACTAAAGGAACATATCAAACTCATACCTCTCAACTGTCCAGATTTCCACAGAATGTTTTTGCCTTATATATTTGTTTTTTTTCCTCATAAAATGTGTGGTTTTCTATCAAATCATCTCAGATTGAAGTTATTGAATAATGAAACACATTTCAGCTTCATACTTTATATCCTTTAGAAAATCCATGCTAACATAAAATATGTTGTTTAAATACTTTTCTAAGTTTATAAGAGCAATATTTAAAATATGTCCCTGTTCTGAGGCCTTTGTCTTCCAATTATTGTGGGCTTTGTCCAGATTTCAGCACTAAAAGATTGAAATGTATGTGTAAAACATATAAAACTGACAATGCTAGGACAGCACTGACAGCAAGATACTTAACACAGTGAATAGTACACTTACGGAATTTGCTTTTTATTCATCAATCTACTCCATTACAATTTTTTAAAAATCAGTTTAGATATATGGATGAGTTTTAGAGTCTTCACATTAATTCTAGAGTCTGTATTTTAACTGGTGCATGGCCTTTACATAGTTATTAATGAACTAGTGAACACTGTAAATACATGTCATCATTTATTCTGCACTGTCCCTTACTCTTCTGCATTTCATTAACTAATGCATTCATGACCAAATTAAATAATGCTTTACTCGTCAGATAACTTTGAAGTAACCTTTCCTCATCATAACAGAACTTTATAGCCATCCATTTTGCAGCATGTTTATTTCATTATCATAAGCCAACCTTAAAATGTTAAAACTCTTCCCTTCAACTCCATAACTTAATATATTCCATAAAGTCATATGCTCTACATCCTCAAATGCTTTATTCACATCTCTTACAACAACTTTCACTATACCTGTTTTATAATATATTATCAACTATTTTCTTTATTATAATTAATAACTCCTCATTATCTCTTCCTTTTACTACATATATGTTACAAGAATAATAATATTCTTTATCATATTCGCAATTGTTTTTATATAATCCTCAAGAAAATCATATAATCAGAATTATTTAATGTTATTGGTCTCCCATTTGTTATATAATTTCTCACCTTCTTCCATATATACTTAACTCCTACACAAATTTATTTTCACATCTCCCCGTTTCCAACCATTCATAAAAATACTTTAACCTCCCCCACTTCACTTAAAACATTACTTTTATTAAGAAAAATCCTCGATTGTTCTGAAAATTTTTTTCACATCCCATTCAAATCATTTTAAATAAATGTTTTCTTATACGTTTCACTAATATACTTCATTATAATTTCTGTAATTTCATTTTGTTTATATTTCAAGTTTACTTCATCCTCTTTTTAATTCTTTCAATACAGAAACATCCTTTCTTACTACTTTTGCCAAAAAAGGCAGTGCTTCTTCTCTATTTTCTGTAACATAATACACTTTTGATTATGCAATACAATACAATATCAATATTTTTTCTATTCTCTTCATTTTTAATTCATTATACTTTACATGATTTTTTTCAAAAATGATAATAAACCTTTGTGCAAATCCTTATATCATATTGCTTCATCTAAATATCTGTTCAACTTGGCTATATACATTTCTATACTTTCCCTTAAAAATTATCTTCCAATCTGTCCTTGTCTTATAAAAAGTTATTGTTTTATTATCTACCCATATTTTTTTTCATTTCCTCACTTAGCATTTGCTCATTGACACTTTTATCCAAATACCTTTTTATCCCTTTCCCTTTGCTAATGCACTTCTCATCATATTTTGTTTCTACTCATATTCCCATATGATGCTCCACTAATATCATTTAATTCCTCAAATAAAAGAAATGAATGAATCCTAGTTTTATTTATTTATTTATGAATTGGCATTTCTTTACCAGAAAAGTCAGACATGACTATTGTATCTGTTTTCATGCAGAGGCCCAGGGGAATAAAGCTCCACAAATAAAATAATCAAAAATACATACACATAGGTAAAAACTGATGTTATACTACACTATACTTTATATGCAAATATTAATACAAATAGTAATATTTATATACATAGATTAATACAAATATTAATACACACATGACAAGTAGAATAATACAATATAAAATTATTAAAGTAACATAAATATAACACATAATTGAAACATGTTGACATGTTATAAGTACAAGAGTTTATTATTAACTCAAAGCAAATGTCAGAGTAGAAAATTCAAATAATGCATAAGAAGGATGAAAGGAAGAGGGGGGGAGTTCATAGGATTATAGGTGTTTACTAGAGTGAGAATATTATCTTTAGGGGTAATAAGTGGAGAGGATATGGGACATATAAGAAATAATGAGTAAGGGAAATATGAGTAATTGTAAGAGAAATTAAAATAAGGAAAAGGAGAGATAGAAAGTATATAGGTATTAAAGGGGAAAGAGCTGACATTTTAGCCAGAAGAACAACAAGTACAAATCTAGGAGTCAAAGAGAAATTATTTTAGTTGCAGCTTAAATACATGAATGTTATATATTGCCTTGATCGGTGTAGGAATTGTATTCCAGACCTGTTACAAATTACAGACGTTGACCTCATTTTAGTAAGGCTTATAAATGTTAAGTAGATTTTTATCAGATGATCAAAGGTTTAAATTTATTTTTATTTTATTTATTTATCATTTGTTGACCGGGAAAGTCCGACTAGGTTCCACAGAGCCTGTTTTCAGCGGAGGCCCGGGGAGAAATGCTCCAGATGCATGTCTTTGGAATGTGGGAGGAAACCGGAGTACCCGGAGGAAACCCACGCGAACACAGGGAGAACATGCAAACTCCACACAGAAGGCACCCCAGCCGAGAATCGAACCGGTGAACCTCTTGCTGTGAGGTGACAATGTTAACCGCTGCACCACTGTATGTCTATTGTTATTTTTTAATATAATTTCCATTTTTCTTTATCTTTCCTCAGATATTACAATTGTTATCCCACATTCCTATATTTACAGAAACATAAGGCAATTTTTTAAACTATTTTTCTGTCTTTAATTTATGCATATGCATAACTTACTCTAAATCTACATACAGGTAACCCACACATCATTTATACCTAACTTACCTGGTAAAATAGTCTATTTATAGTTAAATATTTTATGTATGCTCTCAATAAAAAAAATACTCCTAGCCATCTCTTTTCACTCAAGTTCCACACAACTTGATGTACCAACATGACTTGAACTTGTTTCCTATCGACTCCAGATACAAATCTTACAACTTGTAAAGAAATATTCCCTTTTATTGTTTTACACCATTCAATATCCCAAATATTCTGTTTCTATTAAACTATTCACATCTACTGATATTGTTACTCCATTCTGTTTTTATATTAACAGTTGTTATTCCTTCTCCTCACTTCTAAACCTCTTATTTAAAGAAACCATGTTTCCTATCTTCTGTTCTTTGCTTTTTTTTCTTGTATTATTGAATTTCCACTCTCTGACTCAACCTCTTCTAAATGTATTCATTGCCTTTTCATTGCATTATGTAAAAAATATTTATATCCTTTTTGGGACTCACTTCCTTCTTCCTTGTTATCTTCATTTTCTTTAATATTTTTCAAAAAAGTTTTTCTTAACAATTTTCAGCTTAAAATTGGCACTTTTACCCTCTTTACACTCAAACTAAAAATGTCCTACATTTCAACATTTCCTTCATTCTTTCATATATTTGCTCATAATATGACCCTTCTTTCCACACCAATTACAAAATAACATTTTTACACTCATTAAATAAACACTCTTTGTTTACGCAAAAGAATGGACTGGCCATCATATTTCCAAGTCCCTCTGTAAACTTTAACAAATATAGCACTTGGTAAGTGCTCTACCACATCACTCTCCATTTTAAAACATATTTCTGTTTTCCAACCCCCATTCCATACACATCTATCATCTTTTGCCTTTTTTAATGTCCCCTACAATACCATATATTTTGTAAGCAAGCATTTATATCCTCTTTATCAGTTCTAAATTGAAGAAACATTTGTCATTTCAGTCTTGTACCTAAAACTGAGAAAAATTCATTCCATGGAAAGTAATTTTTTTCTCATTAAAAGTGTCTGTAAACTTTCCATCACATTTTCTATTTTAATAGTCATATCACAAAATCATTCATTTTCCACATGAATAAAATATTTAACATCTTTTTCCATTAAATTCTGCAACCACTACAATATTGTCCGACCCAAAACACCTATCAATAACATGATCTTTTTAGATGTAATTCTACAGTTAGTCTTTTCTTTCTTAATCAAAAAAAAAAAAAAACAGTACATTTTCCTCTTTCTGGATACCCATTTTAGCATACATTTTCCTTTTTATAACAGTCTCTTTCTTATTCACTTCACTCGACTCACAAGCATTAGCATTCTCCTCCTCTTCAAACACTATGTCTGCCACCTCATCCTAGAAAAGTTCTGATCCCCTAAACAGATTCCTCCATTTCCAGTAATCACAATAATTGATTATCCTTTAGTCCACTGGAATCTATTTATGTTATCACAATCTCCATCCTTAAGGATTTCATGGCTGTATGAGGTTCAGCTAAATACTGAGCATTTACAGATCCAGAATCATGACGTAAAACTTATTTTAGTGACTTATTATTTTGCTATTGGCCACTTCTATATACTGAATACCATATACTTTCACAGCATAATCAAAAACCAAGTGCAAAACTCCTTACTCTGTTTGCACACCTCCTTCCAGCAGCCCCTTTGCTGGGAAATGGGAACATAACATGTGATATACCAAAAATAGTAGGGGACCTTTATTCATTGCACCTAACTTACATAACACGTTATTTACAAATGTATAGTTTACATATTTATACATTTACATATTTACAAAATTACAAAATTGCTTACACAATCACATCCTTATTTATTGTATATTAAAAAGCTTACCAGTCTTATGCTTACCATCCTTATACAGTTTTCTTACTTTTTCCATAACCACCATCTTTTTTTCTTAATGTTAGACAATATCCACTTCCCATTAAACACAATTTCATTTAACCTCTTATTCCAAAAAAAATGTATCCATTATTATTTTATATTCCTTGTTAGTATTGTTGTAATATCCATATTCAGGTATATCCACATGTATATTAGTACTCTCTTAAATCTCCAAAAAAAACTTCTCTTTACATAATTTTCCCCACAATTTTTTCACCTTCTTACATTTCAAAAAAAAAAAAAAAAAAATGTTTTGTTGTTTCTTTTTCACTACAGACATATTCTCTAACATTCCTTCTTTATAAGGCATATTCCCTTTTACTGGTAATTTATTTATTGCCAGTCTCCATAAAAAATCTTGACATTCTACTTTATTGCTACATCATTTGTTTCTTTCTTTTATAGATTTAATCATTTTCACTGTTAAAGCTTCTCATGAATTGACACAGTAATATTGTACCATTATATTCTTATGCCGTGTTTTGACCTTTTCCAATCTCATCAGTCTTTATCTTTCACTTGATTATTTTATATTTCTTTATTCAAACATTCTTTTTCTCTTTTATTTGTTTTTATTATCCCCTAAAATCATGCTTATATGTAAATAGTCTTATCAGTTTCTCATTTTTCTCATTTATCCATTTCACAACTTTGTACAAATTTAAAGAAGCTGCAATTACCAATCAGTTTTGCAATACTAGTCCTCCTTCAAATTTATTCATATACAATACTCATGTATTTACTGGATTTAATTTAAAACCCCACATTAATGTTAAATTCACTTGTAATAATTGTTTCTCATATATTCTTAAAATCATAAACACACTTCATAACTTCATAATTTTCCATTAATATTGAATTTATCAAACTAACTTTTTCTTCATAAGGTAATAGGTATGTTTTCCATAAAACCAAAATCCCTTTAATTCCTTTAATAATTTTCCCACTGTGTTCTACTTCTTTATAACCCAGTTTTATTTCCCAACACTGACATTTCTTGCATTGTGAATTGTATTCTTCCTGAATTTGCCATATCTCACAAACCTTTATTTTTATCCTATTTAATGTTATCCCTACTTCTTTTAAACAATTAATTCACAAAATATAACTTGCCTCATACATAAACTTTTAATTTTTATAATGATATCATTTGCATATGTCATTAAAACTGGAATCTGTACACCTGTTTGCATTACAGGCTTTGCATTCTTCATTTTACAATTCACCTCACTTACTACAATATTCATTCTGAAAGCAAGTAAATTGCAATGCATAGGACATCCTTGTCTTATACCATTACCCATCTGTATTTCTTTACTTAACCAGCCATTTACCAGAATTCCTAATTTATTACTATATCCTGTCATACAAACTTTCTTAATTTTGTTACTAAAGATATATGCCTTCATTAATTCAGATAAAGTTTCAAGCTCTACTATATCAAGTTTTTCTTATATCACCTACCATAAGGTTTACATCCTCTCTTCTATTTAAAATATCGTCAACATTTTCTCTTACTATCATTCGCAATTCTTGACATTCCTTCTATTTTGTACCGTATAAATGTTCTGCCATTATACTTTTTCATCTTATTTTCCAATTTCTTCCTTAGTTTCATAAACATGTTATAATCTGTATTTTCTATGCTATTGGTGTTTTTCCCTATCTTCTTTTTTTCCTTTTTTCCATATACATTTTAATATTACACTACACATTCTTTTATAACCAAAACCTTTGTCTAATCATTCTTTCAAATCTTGTAACAAATATTCTTTTTGCTACTCCATTAAAATTGTATAAATTTTATATCCCATTCCATCCAGAACTCATGCTGCATCTATATTTACCTGCCTAAGCACTTTATCCAATTTATAATCTCTTGTTTTCCAAATTCCACGTTGGCTTGGTCTGAGGATTTTTTTACTACTCATTTGCTATTACATTCCCCCGGATTCACTAATCCTCCATGTAAGACTTAATAAGTCTTACTCGGAGGCTGCAGTTGAACGGTTTGACATCAGCGTGCCATGAATATGCATGAGGGCACGCTGACTCAACCGTAAGTCTTACACAGACCGTGTAAGAAAGCAGGGGGCGGGTCCGACTGCCGAGCAGTCTAAATGTCCACGCCCCTGCAAGTGTTTTAAAACTAAACAATGCATACACAGAAGAGTGAGTCCGCTCAAATGTCCCTGCACCCAACAACACACTCCCTGATATTGTAAACCCCTATCACAGTTCTAAAACACAAAACATTAAATATATATTTTGAAATCCCCTAAATAGTTGCCCGTATTTGCGCATGTGTGGGCGGGTGTGCCCATTGCTTAGCTAGAGTTAGCAATTCTGACATGGAAGAGCATAAGAAAGAATGTTAATGCAAATCACACCAAATAGCGATAGCGTAATGGTAGAGCATTTGCACAAAGAAGAGGCATTCACGGTTCGAGTCCCCCCACTCCCCTTTGTACTTATTTTTTAAATCAGTATATGAAATAATACCTGACAAATATGTTTAAACATTACCAAAAAGCAGTGAAGTGGCCAATGTATCAGTGAACAAAATAAATATTTTAAAGGATCCTGATATAAAATTGCCTACAGTTAAGCATCGCTTCACCCAGCGCAATACAGTTGCCCGTAGTTGAATAGCGCTTTACCTAGCACAATAGAGTTGCCCATTGTTTCATAGCGCTATACCCAGTGCAGTAGAGTTGCCCATAGTTCAATGGCACTTTACCCAGCGCAATATGTTTGCGCAGACGAGCGCGCCGCACCAATCAGGGAACTGTAGGGCACCGAGGAGCAACGTAGAGCAAAGTTGCTTAAATGCAGTCACACTCCCTAGCCTGTCTGGATAGCATGAAAATAAAATGAATGACAAGATTCAAACCCAGGACTCTGTGCATCAGAAACAAAGTACAGAACCACTAAGCCATGACAACATAAGGGAAACAGCCACTATTAACATTCATATACATATGAATGGTAGTTTAACCATTACTAAGCAGGTCTGCAGTCAGCCGAGAATTTTACAAAATGGCCAATCACAAAAAAGTGCGGGAAATGCGGCATATTTAAGCCCCACAGGCGGGAATACATGCCATAACTGATTGTAGCTCACATCTGCAGTTAGAATGCCTGGTGTCGGAGAGGGAACATGCTTCCAAGTGCAACGTTGGGGCATCGAGGTGTCCAAATACATGGTTTGGCTCCTTGTTCACCGTCATGAGTCAGGACTCCTGCAGGGCCAGTTCCAAGGGAGGGAGTACAAGGCAGAGGCTTGAAACCGGTTAGCTCATGACCTCACCAGTGCCACAGGCATTCTTCTGACTGGTGAGCAGGTTCGTCACCACCATGCAGACCTGAAGAGTCAAAAGCAGGACCGCCTGAACCAATGGATACAGGAGGCCCGTGGGATGCGGGATGCCCCACAACTGAGTATGTAGCCATGGAATGCAGTATGTAAGAACTGATAATGGAGTATGTATAATGGATAGGTATGTCTCAATATCCCTTCATTTACTTTACAGCTGCAGGAGACCGTGCTATGAATCAGCAGGCCTATGCTGATAGGCTGCGCCATCAGGCAGGTTAGTGATTATTCTGCATGTATTGTTATATAAAATATGGGAATGAGCATGAAAGAAAGTGTTGTAGTCCAATAATACAGCCATAATATTGCCTGAATAAGTCCTCTGCATGTACTGTCAGACAAAAATGTCAGAGAGGCAGAAAAAGAGTGTAGAAACCCATTAAGAAAGGTAACATATGTCTGGAATAATATCTCTGCAGGCACTGTTATATAAAATAAGTGAGTGAGCCTGAAAAAAGATTGTTCTAACCCATTAATAAAGGTATTATATGTCTTGAACATGTCTGCCATATACACCATTAAAACAAATAAAGGAGTGAGCCTGTGGAAAAGTGTGTAATGTCATTAATAAAGGACTAAAACCCAGAGTGTGTCTGTGTCACAGAGTCTGAAATGTTGTTGTACCCTTGCAGTATACAAACAGTACTGTTTGAAAAGGTGCTGACAACCCAGAGTTGTGCAGTCCCATATAAAGTGGGTGATGGACATACTAGTAGCTGTGAAACATATATAAAGTCCACAACAGGCAGTTACTGGCTGGTATGAATAAGTAAACCTGGCACACGTGTAGCATGTTATTTTTTCCCCAGAAATGTGAGTGTGTGTCAAGAAATGCAGGGTTCTGTACAAATTGAAGTGAAAATGTCATGTGAAAACATCCCAGATATGTAGATAAAAAAATATAAATGCAATCAAGAAATTTGTAGCAGTAACATCTGCATCCTGGACAGTTAGTATGCCAGATATAGGTTAGGCATATATTGAACTAGCCAAACCCAGTACACAACCTAATGTATGTTGGCAAGTGTAATAATACAGGTAGGGGATATACACTTAAAGTCACTAGGAATCTAGTGTAGACTAAAAGATCATTATAAGATGTTAACCGAGGTTTTTTATACACCCTTCTGTATGTGCATAAACCATGCAATTCCACACCTCAATGGGTATGTGTAATCTTAAATATTTGATGGGACATATGTCCTATTGTTCTATAAATATTTGCATTCACGTTGATGCATGTGCCCTGTTTAAACACCACAATCATGGTGGCCTCTTGCTACCAAACATCCCTTCATGCTGTTGGAATAACCACTGTGGTTCAATATATGCATGTGTTATGCTTACTGTTCAACTGTTGTACCCTTGGTGTGTTGGGTTAATGGGAATATTATTGCATGCTGTTACAACTAATCTGGAATGCTGTTTTGCTTATGTTGTAATTAAACACACCTAATCACAGAACGTATGGGAAGGCCGGTCCCAGCGGACCCACCTGTCCCTCCTCAGCCGGCGAGTGCAGCTGGCACCAGCAGGTCCGGTGCCCAGCCTGGGCTCCCCTCCTCCATTGGTCCTGTGCCACCTTCTGGTGGAAGCACTGCAGGGGATGGGGATCGTCTCCCCCGTGCAAGCATGGGCAGAGAAGGGCCACCGTCACCCTTCAAAGGGTCCGGGCTGTGGTGCGTAGGGAGATCCAGCGTTGAGTCGCTGATCACCTATGCCAGCTTGAGGTGAGAGTGGCATGTCTCACGAGTGAGCCTGCCTGTCCTACACAGCCCCCAGCACAGCCACCCTCAGGGCTGTGAAGGTTCAGTGGTGACTGCCCCATGGGTGGGGATCTCAGTTCCACTGTTACCATCTGTGGGCTCATGGGTTGCGATTTCCAAACATCCGACCCCATCAATTGTGTTACCCACCCCATGTGTCATACACCACCCCTGTATGCGTCTTGTCTACCTTGTCTGTTTACCTTCTCAACCTACCTCCCCAGACATACCTACTTCCTCTACCTCACTTCCCACTCTCACCTGAAAAAAAAAGGGCAATCTGTACCCACAATAAAATTACGCCCCATACATAGCTGCCCATTTCGCACACATGTCCATTGGACAAACATGTAAGCTGATAATTAGAATTGGTAGTACAACATACTTTGTTGTCCTCACCCCTCTCCCAGGGGTGGAAGGTTTCAAATTTCACTCCAAATTCATTGCATATGCACAGCTGTTGCTGTTAAAGAAATGGGCAGCTATGGACCTTCTCTACACCCATCATGCACATCCTGAGCTTGTTTTCCTACTGTGTGTACCTCTTTGTGCCCCCTTTTTCACCACTTTCCTATCTCCCCATTTTATATTCTTTAAAAGAAATTAGAGTGGGGGTTAATGGGAGTAAGCACTTTTAAGCAGTAGTTAGCGGGTTTGCACCAGTGTCCGCATGTGTGCGCTTAGCTAAGTATCGCTAAGCGTCACGCAAACCCACGCTAACCCGCTTACAACTGCTTAAAATTGCCTTAGTCACTCTATGGCAGGGCCCTTGTACTGCTCAGCAACAAAATAAAATACCCCTGTCAGTCCCGAACCCCAGACCTTGGACTCACAAGACTGCAGGAAGTACCACTAAGCCACAGCAGATATAAAATAATGTGGTGCTGAAAGAAATATATCATACATTACAATTAGTGAATGTAAAGGGTGAATAGGAATGGCATAACACAAATCTTGTTCTGTGGCCCTTAACCAGCAAGTGTTGTGGAATTGCATGCCATGACTGTGAAAAGAGAACCAGCCATGCTAGTAGGGAATAATGTTACAGTAGCACCTTACACACCCCACACAGTATCAGAACAGGATAAACACTGGCATATTTGAATAGGTCAGAGACCAGACCTCCCGACAGTGACTGATTTACAGGGATGCCCCTGATTTGCAAACAAATGTTAGCTGAGCCCCTCTGACTCCCTGTGAAATGTACTAACAGTAGGCAGAAAGGTGGGGAATCTCACTTAATGAAAAATGTCAATAAGTGAGAGTAGACACTGCTTGCACGTCAGAAAAGGTGTAGTAATACATATGCTCCGAATCCCCCAAAGTCTCAACAGCAAAATATCTGAAATA